>NC_039367.1:50910143-51210143 GCF_003573695.1 Papaver somniferum
TTGCAAACCTATCATGCCATGCCGTGCAAACCTAGGGACAAGCCACCACACATGTCATTGGCACATGCCAAAGTGACGCTTGCAAACCTAGCATGCCATGCCGTGCAAACCTAGGGCCAAGCTGCCACACATGCCATTGGCATATGCCTAGTAAAGGTTTAATGATTTACTAGCCCAGTGCCCTAATCATTATTTAGAAAAGGTTAGGCTAGTTCAGATCCTTTATAAGGGTTTAGATTATTCCACAACAACCATGGTTGAGTCTCTATGCACTGGTGGGTTTGAAAACCAAACTGTTGATGCGGCGATGGACTTTTTGAATGAAATCGCCGAAAAAACCCAACAATGGGAAAATATTAGGGAACCCAAGAAAATAATTCTTCCAGGTAGAGGAAACGTTAACAGGGTAGAAGGAGGCTCAGATGCCAAGATTGTTGTTATAGAAAAAAGGTTAGAAGCTTTAGAAGTGGGTCACACTAGTGGTAGAGTGGAGCCTTTTGGGAAGGCCAGACTATTGAAGAGCAAGCCAATGCTCTTTATAATAATAACACTAGATTCGAGAACCGTCAGAAATTTGACCCATATTCAGAAAACTATAATCCTGGTTAGAGAAACCATCCGAACCTTTCATGGTCTAAAGGCCAGAGTCAAGGTTAGTTTAGTAATTCTAATACTCCCCTAGGTTTTGTCTATACTAAGAATCCTTCAGGACCAACACAGTTTCAGAATCCTCCAGATAAGAAGGTCACGAGCTTAGAATAAACTCTTGCCTCATTTATTCGAAACACTGAAAAGATTCACCTATCGCTTTCACATGGTATAGAAGAAAGTAAAAATATAGGTCAGGCTAATTCGCAGGCTATTTCTGAGTTAAAAAACCAGGTTAGTCAAATAAATGAGTCTTTGAGATAAAAAGGTAAGTTTCCTAGTCAAAACCAACCCAACCCTAGAGGAGTTCATGAAGTAGATGCAAAACCATCGAATCAGTTGAATGCTATCAGAACCCGTGGTAGAGTAGTAGACAATCATGTAACCATTCCCGATAGTGAACATATTGTAGTTCACCCCTCAGGATCTCACCCTTCAGGACCACTAGCTGAGGGGATCGATAAAATTTCTGATGATGCAAATTCGGTCCCTAAGAGGTCTGATTTTGTGCCTGTAGCCCTATTTCCCCAGCTATTAGTGCCAACAAAGAAGGAATCGAACTTTAACGACATATTGGAGGTTTTTAAGAAAGTTACCATAAACCTTCCTTTATTATATGCAATTAGGAAAATTCCTTCTTATGCCATGTTCCTTAAGGATATGTGTACGCGAAAGCGAAAACTTAGTGTCCATAAGAAAGCCTTTTTAGCTAGTCACGTAAGTTCAATCATTCAGAACACTAAAACTACAAAGTACAAAGACCCAGGTTCCCCTACCATTGCTTGTACAATAGGTAAACACCGAGTAGAAAAAGCTTTACTTGACTTAGGAGCTAGTGTGAACTTATTTCCGTACCATGTGTACTTACAGCTAGGACTTGGTGAAATGAAACCTACTCGGATGACATTGCATTTAGCTGATAGGTCTGCTAAAATTCATCGAGGTGTTATTGAGGTGTTCTTATTGAGGTCGACAAGTTTATTTATCCAGTGGATTTCGTGGTCCTAGATACCCAACCTGTCCCTGACCCAGAGAACCAGATACCTGTGATTTTAGGTCGCCCATTTTTAGCTACGTCTAATGTGATCATTAATTGTCGAAATGGTGTGATGAATTTATCTTTTGGTAATTTGACTATGGAGATGAACATTTTTAATGTCAGTAAGCTTCCTTATGAGCTAGATGACACATGTGTTGAAGAGGTGAACATGATAGAAGCCTTAGTTCAGGAGTCATTACCAAACATTCTGTCTGAAGACCCATTAGAGAGTTGTCTATCCCATTTTGGTTTAGATTTTGACGGCGATAGCACTATTGAAAAAGTGAATGCTTTATTAGATTCAACCCCTGTGTTAGATACTGATAGATGGAAAGCTAGATTCGAACCATTACCAAATTCTGAGACTACCTTAATACCTTCTTTAGAAGAGCCTTCTAAGTTGGACCTAAAACCACCGCCTGACACTCTAAAGTATGTGTTTTTAGGCCCATCTAAGACTTTACCTGTGATTATAGCTTTCTATTTGGATAGTGATCAGGAAAGTAGGCTAGTAAAAGTACTTCAAGACAATAGAGAAGCTTTAGGGTGGACTATAACAGACATTAAGGGTATAAGTCCTACTGTGTGTATGCATCAGATTTATTTAGATGAAGATTCCAAACCTTCTAGGGAGATGCAACGTCGACTGAACCCTAACATGAAAGAGGTAGTTCGAAAAGAGGTGCTTAAGTTGTTAGATGTGGGTATTATATACCCAATTTCAGACAGTAAGTGGGTCATCCCTGTTCAGGTTTTCCCCAAGAAATCAGGTGTCAATGTAGTCCAAAATGATAATAATGAGTTAATCCCAACCCGAGTGACCACGAGATGGCGTGTTTGTATTGACTATAGGAAATTGAACAAGGTCACAAGGAAGGATCACTTTCCCTTCCTTTTATCGACCAAATGCTAGAGAGATTAGATGGACATAGTTATTATTGCTTCTTAAATGGCTACTCCGGTTATAATCAGATCGTTATTGCCCCAGAAGACCAAGAGAAAACCACTTTTACCTGTCCCTTTGGCACCTTTGCGTATAGACGCGTGCCTTTCGGGCTATGTAATGCCCCTGCGACTTTTCAGCGTTGTATGATGAGCATATTTTCTGATATGTTAGAACGGTTTTTAAAGGCCTTTATGGATGATTTTTCAGTATTTGGTTCATCTTTAGATGAGTGCTTCGCATCATTTGACACTAGTGTGGATTAGGTGTAAGGAAAATAATTTAGTGCTTAATTGGAACAAATGTCATTTTATGGTTAAATCAGGAATTGTATTAGGGCACATCGTTTCTTCGAAGGGTATAGAGGTAGACAAAGCCAAAGTAGACCTTATTAAGAATTTACAGGTCCCAAAAAACATAAAAGATATTAGGTCATTCCTAGGGCATGCAGGTTTTTACCGTCGATTCATTAAGGATTTTAGCTTGATTTCTAGACCTCTTTGCAATTTGCTTGCAAAATATGTTAAGTTTGTCTTTGATGATGCTTGTTTAGAGGCTTTTGAGAAGCTTAAGAATTTACTCACTACCGCCCCCATAGTCCAGGCACCTAACTGGAACTTACCCTTTGAAATTATGTGTGATGCTTCATATTATGCTATAGGCGTTGGGCTAGGTCAGTGAGAAAACAAATTACTCCATGTGATTTACTATGCTAGCAAAACTCTGAATGATGCCCAAATGAACTATACAACTACCGAGAAGAATTTCTAGCCATCGTGTTTGCCTTGGATAAGTTTAGATCCTATTTATTAGGTTCTAAGATCGTAATCTATACTGATCATGCTGCTTTGAAATACCTTTTGTCTAAGAAGGATACCAAACCTAGATTGATTAGATGGATCCTTTTGTTACAAGAATTTTGTCCAGACATTAGAGACAAAAAGGGTGCAGAGAATGTGGTAGCAGACCACTTGTCTAGGCTAGTTGTTAGTTCCCCTAATAATTCCCTTCCTATAAGGGATAGTTTTCCTGATGAACAATTGTTCTATGTTTCCCAATCACCTTGGTATGCAAATATAGTGAGTTATCTTGTTACTGGTCGAATGCCTCAACATTGGGGTAAGCAAGATCGTTCAAGGTTTTTACCCGAGGTTAAGCATTTCTTTTGGGACGATCCTTATCTGTTTAAGTATTGTCCGGACCAGATTATTAGGAGATGTATACCTGAGAGTGAACAGTCTAGTATTATCTCCTTTTGTCATGAACATGCATGTGGGGGTCATTTTAGTGCTAAAAAGACTACTGCTAAGATATTGCAGTGTGGATTTTACTGGCCTTTGTTGTTTAAAGACTCTCATAGTCATTGTGTTTCTTGTGATCGTTGCCAGAGGTTAGGAACCATTTCCAGTAGAAATATGATGCCTTTGAACCCTATTTTAGTAATTGAGGTTTTGATATGTGGGGCATTGATTTTATGGGTCCATTTCCTAATTCTTTTGGTTATCTTTACATACTTGTCTCTATAGACTATGTGTCTAAGTGGGTTGAGGCGGTTCCGTGTAAAATAAATGACCACATGGTCGTAGTCCAGTTTTTGAAAGAGAATATTCTTACACGTTTTGGTACACCGCGAGCTATAATTAGTGATGGAGGTTCACACTTTTGTAATAGACCTTTTGCTCTTTTAAAGAAACAATATGGTATTACCCACAAAGTAGCTACCCCATATCACCCACAGACTAGTGGTCAGGTAGAGGTTTCCAATAGGGAAATTAAACGTATTTTAGAGAAAAAAGTTAATCCAAATAGGAAAGACTGGTCGTCGAGGCTTACTGATGCCTTATGGGCTTACCGTACTACGTTTAAGACACCCATTGGAATGTCACCTTATCATTTAGTGTTTAGCAAGGCATGTCACCTGCCCGTTGAGTTAGAGCATAGAGCCTATTGGGCTATTAAGCAGCTAAACTTTTCACTTGACAAGGCAGGAGCTCACAGAAAGCTTCAGCTCAATGAGTTGGACGAGATTCGTAGAGATGCATACGATAGTGCTAAGGAGTATAAGAACAAAATGAAACTTGTGCATGATATGAATATGTTACGAAAGTCATTTTCTTCAGGTCAAAAAGTTCTTTTGTATGACATTCGTTTGCATCTATTTCCCGGGAAGTTGTGCTCTCGGTGGACCGGTCCTTTTGTGGTCTGTACTGTTTTTCCTCATGGCGCTATTGAGATTGAGACACCAGATGGTAGTAGTTCTTCAAAGGTTAACAGTCAGCGATTGAAGCCCTTTTTAGAGCCTTTTCCTACAGGTGATGTTGAGGAGGTCCCTCTGGAGGACCCTGTTTATCCTTGATTGACCATCGAGGCGATTTGTATGTTGTATATTATTTTTGTAGGTTTTTGGTTACACTTCACCCAGGTACTATCTTTTCGACTTCTCTCTTTACTATTTCCTCATGTTACTTATACTTTTGGTATTGTTCTTTCATTAGAAACATTGAGGACAATGTTAGATTTAAGTTTGGGGGTGGGGTAGAACTTTTTGTTACCTTTTCGTTGCAATAAATAAACTTCAGAGCCTAGAAATTTATGCCTATTGAGGATAGCACTAACCAATGTAAGTGGATGGAAGCATTTTGGTTGTAGGAGTTGAGGAACCAATCTGATTAGATGGAAACATTTAGAAGAGTCTATTCATAAAAGCACAGAGCTCAGGTGTTAGATAAAAAAAACATGGTAGTTTCGCCATATCCTCGTGATGGAAACATTGAAAGAATCCTGATCACTTCTTTTTTATTTATTTTTACCATTACTAGGGTGAAATAGAGTTACTGAGATACCAAAAAAAAAAAAAATCCTGATCACTTCTTTCGCCATATCCTATTAAGGATAACACTAACCAATCTAAGTGGATGGAAGCATTTCGGTTGTAGGAGTTGAGGAACCAATCTGATTAGATGGAAACATATAGAAGATTCTATTCATAAAAGCAAAGAGCTCAGGTGTTAGATAAAAAACATGGTAGTTTTGCCATATCCTCGTGACGGAAACATCATCACTTCTTTTTTATTTCTTTTTACCATTACTAGGGTGAAGTAGAGTGACTGAGATACCAAAAAAAAGAAAAGAAAAGTATTTAGACCAGACCATTAGACCAACCGGAATAAATACAATAAAGTCGACCACTAGTACCCTTGTATATGCCAACTGAGTTGACCTAGAGTTAGGATTATCGACCATTGGTTCCCTTGTATATGCCAGTGGGTTGATATTAGTCCAGCCCAGTATCTCAGTCCATTAGGATAGTTTCACCTTAGTCAACATCATCTACGCTTTTCTCTACATCCATCTTCTTAATCTACCATGTGATTGGTTGACTCCGGTTTATGATGTCCAGAAACTATCTGAGTAGAGCTCTCTCACTTTCCATAAATTTTAGTATGCTTGAGTGCAAACTCGTGTACAACAATTGGAATTTCGCATCAGGGTACTTCCTCCTGTAGTCAATAAGTATGTCAACCAAGGAGATTCTTTAGTGCCTTCCAAGGTTCTGCGTAGATAGTTAGGGTCTGGAGTATAAAGGTTTTGTGGGTACACCTATGATAAACCCACTCGAGACTATAACTCGGCCACTAGGGACACCTAGGGGTATAAAGTCTTATTGTATACGCAAAATGCAATCGACGATGCCTGCGACATGGAGTTAGGATTTTATTTTTATTTGATTTTTGCTCGAGGACTAGCAAATAATAAGTTTGGGGGTATTTGATAGACACATTTTTATGTCTAATTTGATCTCAATACTATATATTGTTGGCACTCGATTTCTTATTTATTATGGTATTTTATGTCTTTGTAGGTATTTTTGGCCAATAAACATTTTTTGAAAAATTTACGCGAAAAGTTGCTCGGAGCACCCCGGAGGACAGTTGCTAAACAGACCCCAGAATTTGCTAAGAAGCACCCAAGGCTATGTGTAACCCAAATTTATCTTTAGCACCCATTTCCAGGCAACTACTATTTGCACCCCTACTCTGGATAGGGGGCAACCACCTTCTTCCCAAATTCAAACAACGGTTTTGGTGGGAAAAGTTCACAGCACGGTCAAAATATAGGGTTCGGATTTTAGGAAAGTTTTGAAGCGATTCAATCGTTGTTTTTCGTTGGGCTGGACCTGTAAAATCTCAACAGAGTTGGTTATGGTGTTGGTTTCGAATAAATTGGGCTGGATAATTATCTTTGGGCAAAAAGAGGTGCAAGGAGTTCACGGCTGTTGCGAAGTCTCTTGGAAGGATTTTGAACGAGATTTAGTCGGAGTTTGACGTGGAGATGGATTGGGATTACCCTGTTTCGGTTAAACAGGGAATGTATGTCGAGCAAATTCGAAAAAAATATGATTAAATCTTCGGTTTGAGCTAAACAAAGGCATGGAGAGTATCACGGTATTTTGGTTGAAAATATGTAAAATACCAAGTTGCAGATAAGGGAAGAAATGGTAGTTGTTCGATTCTATAATATCATTGAGAGATTCTGGGACGTCAGATTTAATTTGTAAGACGCGTAGAGAAGATCAGAAAAGAAAATATCCGTGTATTGCTGCCAAAGGAAAGAGTTATTCTTGGATATTTCTTCGAGATTCAACAACCCTGTTCAGTATATATAGGCTGCTGGGAAGTCGAGCAAGGGGTACGCAACCTTAGGAGAAGTTTAGAAGAGAAACAGAGAGCTGAAAATCATTGTTTGGAGTTCTGTTTTTTCTGTTGTTGTACTACTCAAGAATACGAAGAACGGACTCACAGAAACTGTCGCATAACACTATCGTTCTTTAACAGCAGAACCTTTCTATCGTTTCCAACAGTCTTAAAACATTGTAACAATTCTCTTAATAGTTCATACCTTTGTAACAGCTGATTTGTAGCGCCAATACAGCGTTGCAAATAGTCTGTTTTATTGTTTCTCATCCTTTTAATCATCTTTTGAACCATAAACCAATATTTTGAGATCATGATTAATATGAGGAGCTAAACCCCATTGTGAGGCGATAGATGAAGCTATTTTTCCAACAAAAAGTGGTATATTCTATTTCATTTATTTATTTACAATAATTATATGATTATTTGCCTTAAACTTTGATTGAATATGATTTTTGTTTGAGTGATTGTGATTTATTTTGATGGAGTATGCTTAGTTTAAGACTTTTGATGCTTCATACTTGGTATTTACAATTATTACTTTCGAAAATCTACTTGTTGCAATATTTTAGAATCAAATTGAATGAGAAAATTGCATGAATATAAAGATTGGATTAAATCACTTTCAACTTGGAAAATAGTGGAATCTTAGCCTCAGTTGTCTTTTAATATTGATATCAACTTTGTCATTGTTTGCTATAATTACTAGTGAGTTTTCTATTTTTGTTTTGAATTTAAGTCTAAAAAAATCCTTCACAAGTTCGAGAGAACGACATCTTATTTACCACTTTACAAACAACTTCAAAATCATATCACCCCCGCTTTTCACTGTCTCCCATATATATAGCTATGAGTTTTTGTTCCGTATTTTGATAAATCAAGGAGAACAGGAACCCGTTGATAACCCAGAGTTATATTCCCGAAGAACATCCTAGTATTATCAATCACCTCACAATAATCATAATCGATTAACGAAACAAGATATTGTATAATCACAAACGATGAGACGAAGGTGTTTGTGACTACTTTTTTATATTTCCTATCAGAGATATAAATCTCAAGAAAATATTACGATTGTATTCAAACTTGATAGAAAACAACAAGATCAGATCACGCAACTACGTAAAAAATAGTTTGGCCTGGCTTCACAATCCCAATGAAGTCTTCAAGTCGTTAACCTACAGTGTTTCGTGAAAAACCTAAGGTTAAAGGAGAATCGACTCTAACTTATGCAACAAGTATCACACATGAGGTGCGGGAATTAGGTTTCCCAGTTGCTAGAGTTTCCTTTTATATATATTTCAAATTAGGGTTTCGAAATCTAAGTTGCCTTGGTAACAAAGCATTCAATATTCATTGTTAGATGAAAACCTGATTAGGTTCAAGCTAATATCTTTCAACCGTTAGATCGAACTTAGCTTGTTATAAATAAATGATATGCACCTTCATTTAGGTTTGGGTAACCGTACCTAAACGTCTATACCTAGTTGGTTCAACAATAATTAACCAATGGTTAGACATATAAGCACTTTCATATTATTATTATTCATATTCACCATAACTAGTTCAAATGACTCAAATGAACTAGTTAGAGAGTTGTTCAATTGCTTAGATCTCATAGTAGTATACAAGACATTATCGAAGAAAAATCGATTTTGATTCACTCGAATCAATTCATGAACATCATAGCCACGGTTTGCATAGATTGCATTCCTTATTATATAAATATTTTAGTTCATGAACAAACCGATTTTAGAAAGTAACTCTTACGTATGAAAATGGATACGCATACTTAAGTGACCGTATTGAGTGTGTTTTAACTCCAAACTCCAGCAGAAATTCACGGACGTGAAACTTCCGCCAGTATGCGTACGGGTACGCATACTTACCCGGATTTCCAACAGCCGTCGGTACGCATACTTTAGGTTCCCGGTTTTGGACTTTTACACAAATGTGAGAACACACTATGTTTATATCCAAACATGGTTATTTGTTATAAACTCTCATTGAATTATTGAAACTTTCTTAGCGGATGTTAAAATAGTTGTTACCCACAAACTATTTTCATCAAAACGATTTTCAAGTTATTGAAATAATCAACATGACTTTCGTCACGAGTAAAGATGAACTTGGACAAAGCGAAAGCTTACCAACACATATTTCGAGAAATAGATAAGAAAGATAAACTCGGATCGAAATAGCAAATGTGTATAATCGAAGTTTATATAGCAATACGACTTTTTTTTCAAAATGGGAGATGTGATAGGTAGACTTTTGATTGATAGATAAATTCAAGTCTCCACATACCTATTTGTTGATGAAGTTCCACAAGTTCCCTTGAGTAGTTCTTCTTTTTCATTCGATGAACATCGTGGAGTGTAAAGCTCAACTACACTTACTATCTTAATGCGAGACTTAGCTATAAGTAGACTAGAAATCAAGACTTATAGTTTTGGCAACTAAACTTGAAAAACAAGCTTGAGATAGCAACACTTGTGAGTTCGACAGAGAAATGCTCTAATAATTGCCGAACAGATTTGTTGTTCCTTTATTATTTGGAATACAATCAAAAGGAATTGTTCCAGTGCGTGCACTTATTGAATGTTGGAAGCGCAGGTATACTAAAGAAACTAAGTGAACTAGGTTTAGTTGTTTGGTCTCAACTATACGAAGTTTTGATTTAGATTTTGTATAACGACTTAATTCTGAGAGTATCCAATTATGGACTAGGTCCCGGGGTTTTCTGCATTTGCGGTTTCCTCGTTAACAAAATTTTGTTGTGTCATTTACTTTTCCTTTCCACAATCACACAAACATTAACCCCGTATTACTTGATATTGATCTTATAGAGTTTGGTTAATTCTGAACCTATTATCAAGTAATCACACTTTTATTATTGTATATTGTCTTGATCTCGTGTTCATAGACGATCACACAAAGTATGAATACCAATTTGTAGTATTGTCTCGACTTTTTCCATAGACAATCACTTTCGGTAAGAGGATTTATAGGTGGATAATTTAAAGATTATGGTGTATTTGGGTACACTCGTCTTTTCAGACATAGTCAAGTTTCATTTCTTGATTGATGAAAGAGGCTCTTTAAGGTGAATAAGATGTGCATCACTCTTAGATGCAAAAATATCTTCAAGCTTGGACCAAATTGTATAGGAAGAATCACGCGCCTTAACCTTGGCTAATATTGGAGCAGTGAAGAAAGACAAAATCCAACCAAAAATAAGTTTGTCAGTACGCCTCCAAGACAAAAATAACGGATTATGGATTCCTTTAACAAGGGTTGGAGGACTTTCAATAGAACCATCGACATACTTTTCTAAATCCTAGTGGTACAGCATTGCTCGGTCGTACTCGTATGCGTTACTATCTCAAGCATGTTTGTCAATGTTAGTGATCAAACCTATAAGTCTTGATTTCTAGTCTACTATAGCTAAGGTCTCGGACTAGGATAGAAAGTGTAGTTGAGCTCAAGAACTTCATGGAAATCATCATGCAAGACGAATGACTATTCAAGGAACTGGTGGATCTTCATCGACTAAAAGATATGTGGAGACTTGAACTTATCTATCACTCAAAAGTCTATTTTATCTCTTATCTTGAGACAAAAGTCGTTTTGCTATATAGCCTTTGATTATACACATTTGGTATTTCGAGATGAGTTTATCCATCTATCTATTTCTCAAAATATGTGTTGGTAAGATTTCGCTTTAGCCAAATTCATCTTTACATAGTGACGAAATTCATGTCATGTTTCAATCACTTTGCAAATTTCTTTGACGAGAAATGGTTTGTGAATAACAACTATATAACGTCCCCTAAGAATGTTTCAATGATTTAAATGAGAGTTTAGATTATATAACCATTGGTGGATATAAGAATTGTTGTGCAAACACATATATGTATAAGTCCTTATTCCTTGAATCGAAGTTTGCGAACTTTGTTAATCAAAAGAACCGGAACAAGAGCCGTAAACTCAGTTCGCAAACTAGCGGAAGTTCTCGACCCGAGAAAATCTGCTGGAGTTTGTGAACTCCTTCCGCGAACTTGAATTGGTTATATCTAAAGACAATTGTTCTTGAACTCATGTTTATATAAACTAAGGAATGTTTTTGAAAACCGTGGCTATAACGTTCATGAACTAATTCGAGTGAATCAAATCGTTTTTGCTTCAATTGTGTCTTGTGCAGTTATATAAGATCTAAGCAATTGAATAACTCTCTAAATAATTTATTTGAGTTGTTTGACCTAGTTATGGCGAAGAAGAATATGTTTGATATGAAATTTCTCATATGGCTAACCATTTGGTTAACTATGGTTGAACCAATAAATGTACATGTTTGGGTACGGCTACACAAGCCTGGAAACGTGCATTTCATTTGTATGTAACAAGATAAGTTTTCGATCTAACAGTTGAGAAATATTAGCTAGAATCTAATCAGGTTTTCATTTAATGGTGAATATTGAATGCTTTGTTACCAAGATAACATCCCTGATTTGAAAGACTATATAAGGGAGAACTCTAGCAACTCGGAAAACTAATCCCCACACCTTACGTGTGTATTGATGGTGGTTTTTAGCTTAGGGTTAAAATCTTAAAACCTTGCATCGGATGTGATGCCACTCTGCAAGGAAACGATGTCGTGAGTGATAACCTCTCTACCGACATATTTATTGAGTCGTTCTGTTAGAGCATAGCTCGGTCGAACTCGCATGCGCTGCTATATCAAGCATGTTTGTCAATGTTAGTGATCAAAACTATAAGTCTTGATTTCTAGCCAATTAGCTAAGTCTCGGACTAGGATAGGAAAAGTGTAATTGAGCTCAAGGACTTCATGGCGATTCAACAACAACGATGAAGATCTGCACAAGGAACCATGGAACTTCATCAACAAAAAGGTATGTGAAGACTTGAACTTATCTGTCACTCAAAAGTCTATCTATTCTATCTCCTACTTCTTATGAGACAAAAGTCGTATACTTTATAGACTAGATCAAACACATTTGATATTTCGAATTGAGTATTCAATGCTTATCTTTTTCTTAAAATTCATGTGTTGGTAAAGCGTCTCGCTTTGATCAGGTTTATCTTCATCTTTCAATCACTAAGTAGAGAATTGCTCTGACGTGAAGACGATCTGTGAATAACGGTTGGGATAGCGTTTTATGAGAATGTCTCCGTGAATTTACTTATGTTGAGCACTTTCAATTAAATTGATCACTTTTGTGGTTTTGATTTAATTGCTTTAATCAATCAAGTTAATCATGGGTTTACTTGTGGTTGATTTGGTTGATTTTGGATATAAAAGATCATTCTTTTGATTTTTGGTGTCCAAATAAATCCTTCTTTTCTTTTGAAATTAAGGTTGCTTTTGTTGTTCTCTTGGGAATAACATCAAATGGGGGAGAGTTCTTTTGAACTTGTGCTTAATGGTAATATCTTACGGGGAGTGCGATTGTGGAATTTTGTAGGGGTTATCTTGTATCTTAAAACTCCTTGATGAATGTTGATAGCTTCGGCTATAAGATTGCATCTAAATTTAAGATAATGCGTGTCTTCTTTTTTGGTTATAAAATGTCTCTCGTGGAAATTTCATTATGAACCCGCTCTTTACCTTTGCCAATTTTATTGGCAAAAAGGGGGAGAAATATTGTAGTTCACACTACATAATACATATGGTTTTCGGATCATTATGTAAGTAGAAGTGGTTTCCATGATCGAGATAGAGTATCGACTAAGGGGGAGTGATACATATCACCATAGTATTATTGTTAAAGTCGTGATGCAATTGGACTTTGATATTCATAATAGTACTATGACATTGTTTAATAATGATAGAGAATCTCGATTTCTCTCATTATTTATGCTATGAATCTTCAACAACGGTGATGCTAAACTTACAACCTTTGGGATCATTGGAGTACTTGTAAGGACGAATATTTCAAGGAACGTTGAAGATTAGACTATGGAATATGAGCCACTAAAGTTTATCTTTTTTGTATTCCATATGTATTAATAGTTTTATCACTAAAATTGACAAAGGGGGAGATTGTTAGAAAGGGATTCCTGGCGATTCAACAACAACGACGAAGATCTGCACAAGGAACTGTGGAACTTCATCAACAAAAAGGTATGTGAAGATTTGAACTTATCTATCACTCAAAAGTCTATCTATTCTATCTCCTACTTCTTATAAGATAAAAGTCGTATGCTATATAGACTAGATCAAACACATTTGATATTTCGAGTTGAGTGTTCAGTGCTTATCTTTTTCTCGAAATTTATGTGTTGGTAAAGCATCTCGCTTTGATCAGGTTTATCTTCATCATTCAATAACTAAGTTGAGAATTGCTCTGACGTGAATACGATCTGTGAATAACGGTTGGGATAGCGTTCTTTGATAATGTCTCAATGATTGAAACGAGAGTTAGATTACATAACCATATATTCCTTGATACGAAGTTCGTTGAACTTTGTTGAGCAAGAGAAATCGGTAGGATTGTGGAATTTTCTTGCTAAGTCCGCGACCCCAGTGCGCAGACCTAGTCCGCGAACTGACGGAAGTTCTGGATCGAGAATTTCTGCTGGGATTTCCTAAACTCGTTTGTGTGACCTATTCCGAGAACTCAGTCCGCGAACTGGCAGAAATTCTTGACCCGAGAATTTCTGCTGAGTTTGGAAAACTCAACCGGTTATGCTTAAGTCCGCGAACTTGTTTGTGTGTGCTTAAGAGAGTTATGATCTAAAGATGTGTTATGAACATAAACATTAAATTACTAAAGAATGTTTAATGTAAACCGTGGATATAATGTTCATTGAGCCGATTCAATCGAATCGAAATCATCTTGAGTTCAATTGTGTCTTGTGTATTTACATAAGATCTCATAGCAATTGAATGACTCTCTAACTAGTTCGTTTGAGTCAAGTGGACTAGTTATGATGAATGAGGAACCAGGTCAATATGAGAAGCTCATATGGTTGCCTTTTGGTTACTATGTTGAACCAACATAAACGTACACGTATAGGCCGGTTTTCACGAACCTGGAAAACGTTTACAACCAAGTGTGTTTGGCAAGCTTTGTTTTTCGATCTAACGGTTGAGAAATATTGTCTTGAATCTAAATCAGGTTTCATCTAACGGTGAATAAAGATTGCTTAATAACTAAGGCAAAACCCTGATTTGAAAGGATATATATATGAGACACCTATCTAGAGCAAAACTTAATCCCCACACACCTTTCTTGTGTGATACTAGTGCGCTCGCTAGAGTCGATCTCCATTAAACCTTAAGGTTTCTTCTCTAAATTCGGGTTAACGACTTATAGACTTCATTGGGATTGTGAAGCCAGACCGATACTACTTTTATCTTAGTTATGTGATCTGATCTTAATTTTCTATAGTACGAGTACAATCGATTTGATTGGCTTGAGAACTTATTTCTCCGATAGGTAAGATAAAGAAGTCACGAACATCTTCGTCTCACTGTTCGTGATTCCTCGATAATCCGCTTTTTTTAGTCAGGAAGGATTATTGAGAGGTGATTGATTAATCTAGGATGTTCTTCGGGAATATAAGTCTGGATTATCAATTGGTTCATGTTACCTTGATTTCTATGAAAAGACGAAACAAAACCTAGGGTTTATCTGTGGGAGACAGATTTATCCTTTGATAGAATTTTCCGTGTGAGACAGATTTGTTTATTGTTAAAGTCTTCGATTTTGGGTCGTAGCAACTCTTTGTTGTTCATGAGATCAGCAAAGGGAATCAAGTACGTAGTATCCTGCTGGTATCAGAGGCGTAGGGGTGTGCAACTGTACCTTGTATCAGTGGGAGAGTGGTAGGGATTTAACTATAGTCCAGTCCGAAGTTAATTGGTAGTAGGCTAGTGTCTTTAGCGGCTTCATACAGTGTGTATCTAATCTGGACGAGGTCCCGGGGTTTTCATGCATTTGCGGTTTCTCGTTAACAAAACTTCTGGTATCTATGTTATTTCTTTTCCGCACTATATTTTATATAATTGAAATAATACAGGTTGTGCGTTGAAGCTTAATCAATTAGAGATCAAATCTTGTGATTGTTGATTTCATTGATTAACACTTGGATATTGGTTTTTGATACCGTCCAAGTTATCTCTCTTTGATAAAGACTCGCTATTGATTTTAGCTTGAGTAAAAATCAAATTGAGAGATTGAGATAATAACTCTTTGAGATACTTATTATCTAGATTGAGTCTGACAGTCTAGTTGATTCTCTAGTAAAGTGTTTCAGATTTTGTCCATACAGATTGCTAATTGAAATATTGGGTGGTGTTGTTAGACCCCCGTTTTTCACGTTCAATACATTTACATGAAATTTATCCAGATTGGCGAATGTAGCAACCATCCCGGACATTCTGTAAATTTCGTCGCCTTGCCTATATTCACTTAATATAAGTTCCTTTGAATGCCTTCTATGCTATGTTCTCCGGCTGAACCCTTAATGTTGATATGACATGACGATTTGTGTTCACTCGCAGCAGAGTAGCACGAATTTCCAAGTATCAAGGATAAGGTATTTGCATAAGGTATTCAATTAGAAAAGCATGATGCTCTCTGGTAATGAACTTAAAATAACTCTGTGTCAACACATAGAATACAATCAATTGCCATGACTAACTTGCAGAAGTTAAGGATTCGCGCCTCGAGCAGTATACCAAATTTTGCTTAACGAAAGTAAGCCTATACAAACTAGGAAATTAATCCTCCCTTGATTAGCAGGTCCAAAACCCTACTCAGAATCAGAAAAACAGGGAATTGCATCAGCAAAGGAAGGCGTGACCATGCCTTAGGCCAGTTGCCATTAGCCATGCCCCATCATGAACCGGCCATATTTCTCTCGACCAATAAGGTCGCTTTAAACTCGCCACACGCACTTGAGATGTGGCTGGGTCCATACTTGTCGTCCTCACTTCCCATCGACCAATCGATCACTATAAAATTGCCACACTCTTCATATGTGTAGTCGCGTCTTATGTTTGGTCGGCTCCCTTTCTTGGCCAATCAATCGCTCTAAACTTTCCACCATATATTGATTGGCATGCCAACATGCCACTCTGACGCGATAACATTCCAACATACTACTATGTCGCGGTAACATTCCAACATGCCACTCTGTCGCGGTAACATGCCAACATGCCACTTCTTGGCAACCTGCATTAAATTGCCACCCACGACAAACCCTACTCCTGTGGACGTTTCCACACAATGTCCTTGACATAGATCCTTTGGCATAGCCATGGCGCCATTTTCCATGGTGTCATTTGCACAAAAGTACCGCCATGTCGCGGCCGCATGCCACACGCATTAATTTGGGTATCGACATGCCAAACCCTAATTTGGGCAAAGTTTCCAATCCCTAGCCTTGGACATGCCGCCAAACCCTAACCTTGGACACGGTGTCAAGCCCCAACCTTTCCCACGGCCCGAAGCCCTAGCCTTGGACATGCCGCCAAGCCCTAACTTCGGTTACAAAGCCAAATCTTAGCTCTGTCCATGCTACAACGCCACAGGTGTGGCCATGCCACAACGCCACTAGCATGCCGCTATGCCACGGCTACTAACATACTGATATAACAGGGATACTAGCATGTCGCTATGCCACGGCTACTAGCACGCCGCCATGCCATGGCTACGTCATTGGCATGCCACTAGTATGCCGATTGCCATGGCTCCACCAGGCGCCACTATGCAATGGCACCACTCTGCTATACAACAAGACGCAGCCATAATCAATGGACATCCTTCCTCATGAGATGCAATCTCGTCCATCCAAGTTCGTCACCGAACTGACAGACTTGTGGAAAATTTCAGGCGACTAGCTGCCTAAATCTAGTGGACATGGCTACGTCAGGTGCCAATTGCACCACCGTGCCACTGGCATGCACGAGCCATGCCACATTGCCGCTGGCTATACCAAAACGTCACCGCGCCATTATCAGACGCCAACACAAGTTAACCATAATAAACGGCTCCTCCTTCATGATATGCGATCTCAGCCATCGAAGTTCGCCACCGAACTGACAAACTTGTGGCAAGTTTTAGGCGACCAGCCAAAACGAGCCTAATAGAGAAAGGGATTAAACATTCTACCTCTCAATTGCTACAAACTCCTTTTAATTTTTTCTTTATCATTCTTCTCTAAAAATCTCTATCTCCATCTCTTTCTACTTTTCATATCCTTATGTTTTCTAACTTATAAAATTTCTTTTCTAAACTATTTTATTTATCATTTCATTTTCCTTTAAGTTTATTTATTATTGATTATTGTGGGAATTGAATAAATAACCCTATTATGCATGGACTTCACAAATACCTCTATCAACAATAATTATACCCTACCTTCTAAAAAGGAAATTAATTTAATTGTCAATACCAAATTTACCCTTCACATAATCTCATCTCATCGAATGAAACCATCGTTTCATTTTTATTTTCAAATTCAGATCTAAGTTTTCTCTCTTCTCTTCCTCTTCCCCAAACAGCCACCACTTCTACGTCGTCACCACCACCGTTCCAACACCACCTCCATTTCCGCAACCACCTACCATCATCACCATGACCACCATCTCCTAAACAATTGATTTAGATCGACTTTCTGGTGATTAATCAACGAGAAACTAATCTCCAAAACCCAATATCGAAAATTAGAAACGTTAGATTCATTTCGATTTTTACTGGATTTGGCTTGATAAACCTAAAATAAATGATATTGGTGTTAGTTGCTAAAGATTCTCTGTATCGATTGGGAAGAGAGACGATAAAAGTATTCATTAATAATTGGAACTAAAGAATCATTCGTGTAAAACGAATAGAAAGGTAATTTCGATCTCTTATTTGTCATTCTAATTCATTACTTGGTTGATGTATTGAACTTTCACATAAACTCTCTTGTTACAAGTTTAATTTCGACCGTGCTATGTTTGTCTTGAGTTTCTGATATGAGGAATGATTGTCAATTGATTGCGTTTACTCTTTTAGATTGATGAATATTTCTTTGGTGCTTTTAAATCGGTAGTTGACTATAGGGATGGTAGTGTGAATATTGTTGTGGTGATGGTGGTGGCATGTGTTATTGCATAGGTGGCGGTGGTAGTTGTGTTTGCATTAGTGGTGGTGGATGTTGCACCAATGTTGTTAGTTCCAGTTTGTGGTTGTGGTGGTGTGGATGATGTTTCTGTGGAGGTGATGGTGGTGGATTTTACTGTAGTGGTGAGGGTGGTAATTGATATGACACTAGTATTTGTGTTGGTGTTTTTGCTCCAATGCTAAAATTGTCAAAATGATAAAATGCATGGCATGATTATATATGTATGATGCGTTGGCTTGCTAAGAAAACACATTAGATTTCAAACAGTTATCATATCTCTAGCTAAGTGATACCAGGCTTGCATATTTCACTATGAAAAAGGATAATGCTTAATGCAGATATGCATCATTGTCCATTGCATTGAGGTACTCTCACGGATCTCACCCAACCCTACTTTTGTAATCACCTCTCCTCAAGTATTTATTTCTTTATAATTATAAAAGTGGGTCTCTTTCTCATCCTTTGTGTGTCCACATTTCTGGTTCTTAGCCTAATTTTTTAGGTGAACTAGGAGGAGGAGAAACAAAGGGTGTTTCTTTATATATAGTGTGTTTGATTTTCTTCCTCAATTTGTTTTCTTACAAGTAAGTCTTCACATATTCTTTTTTTCTTTTAATTTTTTGAATCAGGGGCGGCATAACATCATGGATTGGAAAATGGTTTTATATGGGAACAGTGGTGGGGACTCAAAACCCCCTTTTGAACTGATTCAAAGGCATTATGATAATCTCTAATACGTCTATTCTCAGTTGATATTTAAGGTGTTGTTCCAATTTTTGGAGCTTGTTACATACAATATATATTTCTCTGTCTGTATCTCCGTCTACTCTCCTCGACATCCTGATCGCCGGTAGATATTTTCTCTTGTTTTAGGAGGCCCCAATCAAGGTAGTGAAAATTTAGACGACAATTGAATTTGTAGCTACAGAACAATGGAGTATGATTTTGTTATTTCACACGTTTTTGCATCTTTCAAGTTTCAATGGTTCATTTTTCTTTTATTGGATTTGCTGACAAGTCTGTAGACTGCAGTGCGTCACTGATTTATCTTGTAGGAGAACCCTTGTTCTTTGTACTGGCAAGTTTTGATCCATTGTTTAAGTTGGACAAGCTCTGTTCATATAGAGTTCTCAGTTTAAGAGATTTGTGGTTTGTTTTGTATTGTGCTTTTTTTGCCCTTATGTCTTCTATTTAAAATATATAGTTGAGTTAGCTAGTTGTGTATGTGTGTACTGATAAACGTGTGAACCTGATGGTAGTGTGTGGTGTTGTTGGAGTTTTTGTGTTTCGTTGTTGGTATTGGTGGTGGAGCGAGAAGGTGGTTTGTTGTTGGTATAGGTGAGAAGGTGGTTGCATGAAGGTGTGTGGTGAGGGCGGTGGGTGGTGAGTCGTGGGAGATGAATCTGTGGTGCAATGGTAGCACAACTGACTCCATGTCAGAGGATGCGTGTTCGATTCATGCCAGGTTCACTAATTTTATTAGATCAGTTTTGGGATCAACTTCAGTTTTTGATACCAGATTTTGGGTCAACTTAGGTTGTTGACACCCGATTTTGGGATCAACTTCGGTTGTTGATACAATTTATTTTTTTCGTATCTTCTGCTTGTTGTTTTGGGATCAATTTCCGTTGTCGACATAATTTTTTATTATTATTATTTTCTGATTTTTGTTTTGGTATCAACTTTGTTTGTTGACACCGTATTATGATGTCAACTTTAGATGTTGACACAATATTTTTTTTCCTTATTTTAATTTTTGAGATTAGCTTTTGTTATTGACATCATATTATGATGTCTACTTCAGCTGTTGACTCCGTATATATATATATATATATATACTTTTTTTTTCGAATCAACTTCGGTTGTTGACATCATATCATGGTTTCAACTTTGATTATTGACGCCATATCATGGTGTCAACTTTGATTGTTGATACCACTGGCTGCGGTGGTGGTGGCGGCGGCGGCGGTTAACACTATTGGTGGAGGCCGTGAACTGTCGGTGGCGACAGTGGCGGTGGTGGGGCGGCGGTGGTAGTGGTAATGGAATAAATATTAGTGGTGGTGGTGTTGGTAGGTGATGGTGGTGGTGGTGGCGGCAGCGGTGATGGTGGTAGTGGTGGTGGAATATTAGTAGTGGTGGTGGTGGTGGTAGTGGCAGTGGTGAAATGGTGGAGAAAAAAGTTTGTTATATTTTGAAATAAAAATATATATTATATAATAAGGGTATTAATGTAATCCACATTTAAATGGATAAGGTTTTTAAATTATAGGGGTATATTTATTGCTGTATAAGGGTATATTTGTTACTGTCAAAACTAGGGATATATAATTAATGTACCCTTGATTATTCTACTTCCACCCTAACTTGTAGTCTTTAAAGTTCAATCCACACACCTAGGCTGAGGCATAGGAAACAACAATCTAAACCACATGGTTAACTAATTTGGTACAACCCGACCCGAAAGCGCAACTAAAAATACAGGGTATTACATTCTATCACCCTTAAAAGAAATTTCGTCCCGAAATTTAGAACATACCTATAGTCTCAAAATTCTAAAAACATTTTCAATCTAGCACACAACTAATAGTCGCATGAATTACACAAAAATTAGAATACAACTAATACGATGACGCAAGCAATACACCAATCAAATCAAACAAGCATGCTTAGTATCACATCAACATATCAAATAATTTATTTTCCGGTCCCATTCAAGATCAAAAGCTTAGAGCTCTGATACCAACTTGTAACACCCCGAGTTCCGGACCAGGGTCAAACCTGTGTGGACATCCGAACTCGGAGCGTTACGGGTCGGAAAGAGACTTATGCATTTTTTTTGTTGTTGTTAATTTACTTTTGCACAAAACATAGTTGAGAATTTATATAACATAAATTTAAGCATATAAATCCACAAGTTATCTTTAACAACATTTTCAACCAAACTGTTAGAGCATTGCTCGGTTGAACCCACCAAGCGTTGGTATGTCAAGTTTGGTTGTCATATTTTAGTGAATCATAACTCATGTTAAGAGTCGCTCGATTATGTACTAGAGATAAAGTTCGTATAGGTTAGCTTGAAAGCATTAGGATGTGAGACATTACAAGTATTGTGAAGTCTTGAAGATGTGAAGAAGCAAGAAGCTACAACGACAACAATCATCCTTCAAATTGAGGTTAGTGATATTTGAATTGAACTGTTTCATTCCCTAACGTATCTTTTAAGTCGTGCATATTGAAAACATAAGTGTGAAGCATGTTTGAACTCTAGATAGACATAGTATTAAGGAATACAATACGAGGTTTATTGCTTAACCATTAAACTTTGTAGATAAGACATTGTTATAATCATTTGAATACTATTGTGATTATGTATGGGTATAAGGTGAGTATTTCATCCTAGGGAACAATGTTTACTGTGTTCTAAGGAAGTAAGTTCATAAACTTGTTTTGTGAACCGAAAAGAAATTGCCAGGCGTTATTGGTTTTGTTATTCATTGCATATCTTATGAACAACCAATATGTGTGATAGAGTAGAACCGCTCACAACTTGTTGTGTTCTTAGTAGAACTAATTCACAAAGGCCTGACTTTTGTATTGGTAGAACTTTTTTTAGTAAAACCAATCTTAAGTAATCACCTTGGTATGTATCGGTTTTGTTACTACTATAGGAAGAGGGGAACTGATCCTTGTAAGAGATGAAGGGAACCGATCCTAGTAATGGGTGAAGGGGAATCGATCCTTGTAAGAGGTGAAGGGGAACCGATCCTTGTAAGGGGTGCAGTACATTGAGGGGAACCGATCCTTATATGGGGTGCAACACGTTTACAGAAGAAAAGGGAACCGATCCTTTGAAGGGATGCAACACATATAAGTTAGATACCATATATATTTGGGGAACCGATCCTAGTACCTAGTCAACCATATCTTTGGTAAGCTAGTGTGACTATGCTTAGTACTCACATGGAGGTATAACCGAAACTTGTTTTGGTAGAACCGCAACCCATGAGTGTCATTGAATGTTTGGTTTGATCAATCACATAGTTCTTGAAAGTCAGATGAACCAATTCGAAACTTGTTTGGAAGTGTGGCAAATAGGTTTCAAGGTTGTAATTGTGAAAGAAAACTTACAATGTAAAGATGTCGATAAACTTTGAACACGTGCTGAATGTTTATTTCTATAATTATTCAAAGATATTCCTTAAAGGCTAAATGGAAGAGAATCCCAGAATCGAAACATATGTAAGTTAAGAATCTTTTAATTAAGGTTATTAATTTATCTTGGTAGGAAATTATTGGAATTAGTAATGTGCATTTACTAATTAGATTTTCTGAGAAATTTCGATTGTTATTTTTGAATAAAACATTTCCAGGAATTATGAAAACTGAATCTGTACTTTTATGAATGTCTTGAGAATATTTTCGGTTTTGGAAATTCCTTGGTGTCCAAACTTCCTTGTCTATAAATACCGAAGTTTGCCTTTACTAGCAAATTAATCATTCGTAACAATTTGACTTCCTCTTTCGTCATTGTTTCTGGTGAAGCCGCCTATTGGAGATTAGAGTAATATAATTAGGTGAAATCTCTTACGACCACTCGTTTTAAAGTCTTCTTTGGGATTAAGAAGCTCTAGCACGACCCATTGGTGGGAAACTAGATAATTACGGTTTATCTTTGTTTTCCATTGATTTGATTGACTAACGGTGGTTGAAATCTGATTGCACCTAGTTTTTTTATGCTTGAGAATCTTCTCTTCTGATATAAGATTCACTCAAACTAGTTCAGAGTTTCGACAGGGATCTTTAGACTGTTGTTAGATCTAAAGACGATCTTGTAATAATCTTGTTAAGAGACTCATTTTGTGCGTGATTGATCACAAGATATTCAAGTGATTGTGTGCAGGTGTTTATTGAAGATTTGAGAAGATTTGAAGACAAGAATATATTAAGATCTGACTTGGGTTTATAATCTTTGGTGTGCACAATAATAGGTTTATCCTTGTGGTTGATTGGATTGATTAATTGAAGTAGATAGGCATCAACACAATTCCTTGTAATTAAAGGTGTTGTTGGCTTAATCTTAGCCGATTACCTTCGGGTGATTGAATATAAGATAGATCTAGACCTGACGAAGGAGTTTATGTTAAGATAAACGGAAGAGACTTTGTCTAACTATATCACTTGTTGAATAGAGTTGTTATCAAGTAGATTTCTTTTTCCTTTACTGTTTGGAACACGAACCAAAGGGATTGTTCCAAGTACATGACTTATTCAAAGGTCGGAGGCGTGGGAATACATACAGAACTAGGTATACTATAGAGTTAGGTACTTGGTCTCAACTATACGAAGTTAGTGTAATTTTTGTAGCAGTTAATCCTGAGAGTATTCAATTCTGGACTAGGTCCCAGGGTTTTTCTGCATTTGGTTTCTTCGTTAACAAAATCCTGATGTGTCATTTACTTTTATATTCCGCATTATAATTTTTTTTATTATAATTAAAGTAAATCACACAAACTTTAATATCCTATTACTGATAAGTGAATCCTATTGTGTTTGGTTAAGTCCGAACCTTTTTATCAAGTAACATACTTTGTTGTTGTATTGTCTCGATCTCGTATCCATAGACGATCACAAAGTGTGAACCGATTAGTTGTATTGTCTCGATTCTGTATCCATAGACAATCACTTTCGGAGAAAGGATTTATAGGTAGGAAAAGTTTTGGTTTGAGGTATATTGGGTACCCTCGCCTTTTCAATCTGTATCAGAGCAGGCAAACACCAAAAGATCTAACAATATGTATTTGGTGTGATCCAACCTATAATAATGAACTCGATTTCTCATGAATCGACTTCAATTAACGTGCCGCCAAGATTTGACGGAACAAACTATCTATGGTGGAAATCTGTTATGAGATCTTTTCTTCAATCTCGAGACTTTAATACTTGGCTATTAGTCGTCGATGATTATACTCTTCCAAAGAGAGAAAATTCGGAAACTGAGTTTAAACGCTTAGCGGAATTTTCGAGCGAAGAAAAGCATTGGCAAAGCAGAATTCAGATGGTTTGAATGTTATTATTCATGATGTAGTCATGACTTGCAACATCATGTGTCTAGATGTCAAACTTCGAACGAAACTTGGGATAATCTTCAGATCGTATTCGAAGGAAACTCTTCTGAGAAAGAAGCTAGGCTTCAAACCCTCACCTCCGAGTGGGAAAACCTTCGAATGGATGACAACACACTTTTAAAGATTTCATATCAAACTACTGAGATAATTAATGCTTTTTCTCGTTAGGAAAGACTATTTATGAAAAAATATAGTATGCAAGATTCTCAGATCGTTGCCATCTAGATATGATTCTAAGAAGCATGCAATCATAGAAGCAAATGATCTTTCAACTCTCACACGAAGCTACTCGTTGGTAAGTTAAAGATCTTTGATCACAAATCACAGTTTATTCAAGGTAAATGAATCAGTTTTAAAGCAAAAGTTCCAAAAGATCCAATGGAAAGAATAGACTGTCGGATGATTCGAATGAAGAGATTACAGGAAATATGATGATGAGATTGAACAATCTTTGTCAGTAATTACTAGACAGTTTAGAGATCTCTTGAAGAAGAGAAATAAGATATTTTAAGGATACTTATCGATCTTCTCGACCACATGATCGAGTTCCTGTCAAGAAAGATCAGGAAGAAGATGATGAATATCAGCCACAGTGCTTCAAGTGTAAAGGGTTTGGTCATATTGCTAAAGACTGTCCCAATCTTAAGAAATACATTGGGAGCAAGGAATTGGCTGTTACTCTTGATGAGACCTCTGATTCATATGATTCTGAAGAAGAGGAAACAACTAATATTGCATTAGTTGTCAATCTTATTTTTCCTCTTCTATTAATGATTTACCCATTTCAAAAATGGACATGTCTTCCGATGTTGTCAAATCATTTAATGGTAAAAGGAAAAATAAGACAAGATGCAAAAACTGTCTTAAACACAGAATTGCTAAAAGTTGCGTATGCAATTCGGATTGTCTCAAGATATTCTGTTAGTTCGGGGTAACAAAAAGGGATCTTTTCATACTGAACTAGATCAAGAACACTCTGGTTGTTCAAAGTTCCATAATGAGAGAAACTCTCATGCTAATACCGCCTAATCGGTATTAGATTTCTTTCCTCACGTGTGTGCCAAATTTGAGTGAGGAAGAAGAAAAATCAAGGCACTTTTGTGTAGATTATGGAAATAATATCTAGTGTTTGAAGATATTTGATATATTCGTATTTATAGGAATATTATATTTTCGGAAGTATGAAAAAATATAAAAAGACTCTTCTCCCATTTTGATCATTCCTTGTCCAAACTATGTGTCTGGATCAAACGGTTTCTCTGGAGAAGATACAAGATCAGAAAGATTATCTTAAAACTAAGTCCGGTTTATCTTGACATTAAGGGTAAAATCAGAAAGCGAGATTGGCTTAGCAATAAGGAAAGAGAGAATACTGTGAAGAAAGATCAGTATATTGAGGCATTGACACACTTTTGTGTTCAATCGAAGACAGAACTACATGCTCTTGCAGAATCATTCACAAAGATTTCTCATGCAAGAGATTCTGGTCAAGCAACAAGGCTTTTCTACTTGAAGAAATTCAAAAGCTGAAAAGTAGTAATGCACCTTCAATCGGTTCTGATATGAAGGACTAGGTTGCAAAGAGAAAATAGACATCAATTTGTGATTTGTTTCATTGATCGTATTGGTCTATTATGAATAAACTATTATGAATAAAATTATTTGTTTTGAGTAATTTTCTTGTGACAGTTATCGGTTTATGTTAGAGCATAGCTCGGTCAACCTCGCATGCGTTGCTATATCAATCATTTTTGTCAATGTTAGTGATCAAAACTGAGTCTTGATTTCTAGCCTATTAGCTAAGTCTCGGACTAGGATAGGAAAAGTGTAGTTGACGTCAAGGACTTCATGGCGATTCAACGACTATAACGAAGATATGCACAAGGAACCTGGAACTTCATCAACAAAAAGGTATGTGAAGACTTGAACTTATCTATCACTCAAAAGTCTATATATTCTATCTCCTACGTCTTATGATACAAATTCGTATGCTATATAGACTAGATCAAACACATTTGACATTTCGAGCTGAGTATTCAATGCTTATCTTTTTCTCGAAATTCATGTGTTGGTAAAGCATCTCGCTTTGATCAGGTTTATCTTCATCTTTCAATCACTAGTTGAGAATTGCTCTGACGTCAAGACGATCTGTGAATAACGGTTGGGATAGCGTTCTAAGAAAGTCTCAATGATTTAAATGAGAGTTTAGATTGCATAACCATGTATTCCTTGAACCGAAGTTCTTTGAACTTTGTTGAGCAAGAGAAATAGGTAGGATTGTGGAATTGGCTTGCCAAGTCCGCGAACCCAGTTTGTAGATGCAGTCCACGAACTGTCAGAAGTTTTCAAAACGAAAATTTTCTGGGATTTTCATTAACTCGTTTGTGTGCTAAGTCCGCGAACTGGCGGAAGTTCTCAACCCGCGAATTTCTGCTGAGTTTGGAAAACTCGACCGATGTACTTAAGTCCGCGAACTTGTTTGTGAACTTAAGAGGTTATGATCTAAAGATGTGTTTTGAATATAAACATTAAATTACTAAGGAATGCTTAAGGAAAACCGTGGTTATAATGTTCGTTGAGCCGATTCAATCGAATCGAATCATCTTACTTTAATTGTGTCTTGTGTAGTTACATAAGATCTCATAGCAATTAAATGACTCTCTAACTAGTTCGTTTGAGTCAAGTGAACTAGTTATGATGAAGGAGAAACCAAGTCAATATGAGAAGATCATATGGTTGCCTTTTGGTTACTATGTTGAACCAACATAAGCGTAAACGTTTGGGCCGGTTTTAACGAACTTAGAAAACGTTTACAACAAGTGTGTTTGACAAGCTTTGTTTTCCGATCTAACGGTTGAGAAATATTATCTTGAATCTAAATCAGGTTTCGTCTAACGATGGATAGAGTTTGTTTATATCTAAGCAAAAACCCTGATTTGAAAGGATATATATAGGAGACATGTAGCTAGAGAAAAACTTAATCCCCACACGTCTGTGTGGTACTAGTGCGCTCGCTAGAGTCGATCTCCATTAACCTTTGAGTTCTTCTCTAAATTCGGGTTAACGACTTAAATACTTCATTGGGATTGTGAAGCCAGACCGATACTACTTTTATCGTAGTTGTGTGATCTGATCTTACTTTTCTATCGTACGAGTACAATCGATTTGATTGGCTTGAGAACTTGTTTCTCCGATAGGTAAGATAAAGAAGTCATGAACATCTTCGTCTCACTGTTCGTGATTCCTCGATAATCCGCTTGTGTAGTCAGGAAGGATTATTGAGAGGTAATTGATTAATCTAGGTTGTTCTTCGGGAATAGAAACCGGATTAACAATTGGTTCTTGTTACCTTGATTTCTATCAAAAGACGGAACAAAACCTAGGCTTTATCTGTGGATGACAAATTTATCCTTTGATAGACTTTTCCATGTGAGACAGATTTTTTTATTATCAAAGCCTGCGATTTTTGGACGTATCAACTCGTTGTTGTGTGTGAGATCAACAAAGGGAATCAAGTACGTAGCATCCTGCTGGGATCAAAGGCGTAGAGGTACAACTATACCTTGTACTAGTGGGAGACTGATAGGGGTTCAATTATAGTCCAGTCCGAAGTTAATTGGTAATAAGATAGTGTTTGTAGCGGCTTAATACAGTGTTTATCTAATCTGGACGAGGTCTCGGGGTTTTTCTGCATTTGCGGTTTCCTCGTTAAAAGCTGATCCAAAATTCCGAGTACCTTCTTTCCTGTTAGCCGAGAACTAATTATCCAGCTGAGTTTAATCCTTTAAATCCCTTATACCAACCCTTTTTAGACAATTATAGTCCAACGCGAACAAGCTTCGTGATTGAATATGTCAAGATATAGCCCAAAAATCGAACCCTAATTTGAACTTGCTGCAATTATTTTTCCCGCCAAATTCCGAATTTGAAAAGGTAGAAGAAGGTGCCCCTTATCTTAGCAATGGGGTGCAAATAACATGTGGAGTGTAAATAACACATCAAGGGTACAAATAGGAGTGAGGTTCCCCTTAATAATTGAAGTACGCCTTATCCAAACTGAGAGTTCGAATAGTATATGTCCTCTAGCGCCTTTATTAACTTTTCGAGCCGATTTCTCCAAAAACGTTTATTGCCCAAAAATACCTACAAAGACATAAAACACCATAATAAGTACAAAAATGTGTACTAACAATATAAGAAATCGAGATGAAAATAGATACATAAATGCGTCTATCACTTTGTAATAATACTATGACACTGTATAACAATGATTGAGAGCTATTGTTTTCTCATTGTTATGGCTACGGATCTTCAAAAACTATGATGCTGAGTTGAACATGTTCAGAATCACTGGAGTACTTGGAAGTGACGAAGATTTCGAGTAATGTTGAAGAACCAAGGAAATCAAGCATTTGGAATAAGAGCTACAAAGTTTATTTATTTTGTATTAAATATGTTTTGATAGTTTTTTCACTAATATTGACAAAGGGGGAGATTGTTAGAACACTGCTCGGTCGAACTCGCAAGCGTTGTTATCTCAAGCTTGTTGTCAAGTTTAGTTGCAAAAACTATAAGTCTTGATTTCTAGTCTACTTATAACTAAGTCTCGAATAAAAAGTGTAGTTGAGCATTAGAATTCACGGCGTTCATCGATTGAAGACGAAGAACTACTAAGGGAATCTTGTGGAACTTCATCAAAAAAAGGTATGTGGAGACTTGAACTCATTTATCACTCAATAGTATATCTATTGTATCTCCTATTTGAGACAAAAGTCGTCTAGCTATATCGACTTCAATTATACACATTTGATATTTCAAGCTTTGTTTAACTCACTTACATATTTCTCGAAAGCCAAAAGAAGATCACGTGAAAATCACATGGTAACATCTTACATGATTTATGTGAGACATTCATTTAATGTAGAGTCAGAATGTTTCGTATTAATCATTCGATAACTTGAAAATTTCTTTGAAGCTAATAGTTTGAGTGAAACAGCTATTGTCGTCTTCCGAGAATGTTTCAGTGATTGAAATGACAGTTTAGAACAATTGGATATAAGCACAGTATCGTACTTGCATATGTGTAATCCAAGTCCGGGAACCATGGTATGCTCACCCGTATGCATACTGTTTGGTTTAGTCATGGTCTGGGAACTCAGTACGCATACCGGTACGTGTACTGGAGTGAGGTTCAAGTTCCATGAATTTATTGAGTTTGTAGTATGTGTACTGGTAGGGTTAGAAACCTACAATTATAAACCGCAAGCACACGACGTCTATAACGCAGACAATGGAAAATACGGGTCGATCCTACGGGGAGTTGGATTGGTGAAAATAAATCTCTAAGTTCTACTAGTACTGGTTTAAAAATGAAAGGGTTGTCGATACGACAAAGATATGGATGACTATACAAAAGAACTAAGATTACAGAGCAATAAAAGGTAAACTAGGGCTTAGAATACGCCTCCTAAACGCATAAAATCCCTAATTTGATATACTAGCTCTCCTTTTAATCAAGGAGCTATCGAGGTTCTAGCCTCAAACTACCTTGAAGATGTGATAAAATCACTTTCACAAATGGATAATTTAACCTCAGCAAAATATTTCAATCCCTGGCATTATCTATCTTTTTAAGGCATATATAATCACAAATTAAACTAATCAGTTTAAATAAAAGTTGAATACATAGCAAAGGATTGCTCAAACTACCATAGATGCATGACATACAAGGTGAAAATAATTGCTATGAATTTAAAGATTAAATCATGCTTCTCAATATATATTCATGGAGAAAAAGTAAATCAAACCAAAGGATTCTAATTAATTAGGGGTTTCATCTCAACCCTGCAGAGATTTTTAGAACATAGGAAAAGGAAATTAAAACCTAAACTACTACTAAATCTTGCACCGATTACTCCAGTCTTGCTTTCAAAATGCATACTCCTCCCTATTTTATATCAATTTTCCCCAAATCACCAATTTTACTATACAATAATAAAGTACAAATCAGTACTAGACCATTAACTGCAACTCACCATGACTGATTCAGAGAACCATTTCTTCATTTGCTTGTTGTTATTTCCAGTATGGCATCGGCAGAGAGGATCCATCTCCTTTTTGCTCAATCAAGACACCCTACTTATTGCTAGGTCACTGTTGGTGAAAGAATTGGATTTGGAAAGAAGCACAACTGAACAGAGAGTTCGGTTGGAGTGCTCTTCTAGATAAGAAATTATAGTGTTATGGTGAGAGAAATTCATACACATTAAAGGGATGGAGAGTGAACTGAAGGGATAATGGGATAATTGGTCGTCCAAATTGGAAGAGGGTTCTGATGACAGAGAAATAAAGCACCATTCTTTGTTGTACCGCTTGAACATCTAGTTCGGTGTTTAGGGATTGAAATAGGGATAGGTGTTGGTCAAGAATACACCAGTGAGGTGTTCGAAGATGCAAACGACTCGCAGATGGTACGCAAACGGATTGTGCAACTTATTTTTGACAGTCTATCAACACTCGCCATTGCCTTCTATCAGGATACCTCATTTCCTCTCTTTGCTTGCCATTAGCCACCAATTTCTGCTCATTTTCGCTTCTCTAATCATCCAAGCTTTATTAAACTACCTAAAATCATAAAAATAATTAGTATTACATAATTATTCTTAAAAACACTAAAATACAGAATTTGGGATAAAATGGAGAAGTAAAACACAAAAGATGAGATAAATGCCAATAAAAAGATATAAAACAATATTTGGAACTCATCGCGTAGCAGTTCGCGTACTGCGAATCCAAAATCATTCTGGCCACTAAGGTATGCGTGCCCATTTGCATACTTGAGTGGGTTATGTTCTAAATCGGGTTGTTCATGAACTAATACAGTTATATATTAATGAATGATATCTTTTGCAAACCGTGGCTATAATGTTCATGACTTGATTCGAGTGAATCAAAATCAATTTTGCTTCAATTGTATCTTGTACACTTCTATGAGAATATAAAAAATTGAACAACTCTATAACTAGTTTCATTTGAGTCACTTGAACTAGTTATGGTTAAGATGAATATAGTTGATATGAAAGTGTCCATATTGCTAACTTCAGTTAACTATAGTTGAGACAACAAAGGTGCACACGTTTAGGTATGGTTACTCATACCTAAATGAAGTCACTTTTCATTTGTGTGTAACAAGCTAAGTTCGATCTAACAGTTGAAAGATATTAGCTTGAGTCTAATCAGATTTTCATCTAACGGAGAATATTGAATGCTTTGTTACAAAGATAACATCGATTGAAAACTCTGATTAGAAGACTATATAAGGGATAACTCTAGAACTTGGGAAACCTAATTCCACACCTCCTGTGTGATACTAGTTGCGAATAGAGTTGATTCTCCTTTAACCTTAGGTTTTTCCAAAACCCTGTAGCTTAACGACTTGAAGACTTAATTGGGATTGTGAAGCCAGACCCAACTATTTTCTCCGTGGTTGCGTATTCTGATCTTGCTATTTTCTATCGTGATTGAGTATTATCTTCTCTAAGATTGGCTCTAGATTTAATCTCCGATAGGCAAGATAAAAAGTAGTCACAAACATCTTCGTCTTATCGTTTGTGATTCCACAATATCTTGTTTCGCTACCAAAAAATTAAGATTATTATGATGTGATTGGTATTACTAGGCTGTTCTTTGGGAATATAAGTCCATTATATCAATTGGTTCCTGTTCACCTTGATTTATCAAAAGACGGAACAAAACTCGTAGGTTTATCTGTGAGAGTCAGATTTATCTATTCAATAGATTTTCCGTGTGAGACAGATTGGTTTATCAAGTCTTCGACTTTGGGGTCGTTGCAACTCTTAGTTTTGGGTGAGATCATCTAAAGGAATCAAGTGCATAGAGTCATGTTGGGATTCAGAGACGTAAAGAGCGCAAACGTACCTTGATCAGTGTGATATTGGTTAGGGCTCAACTATATTCCAGTCCGAAGTTAAATTGGAGTATGCTAGTGTATGTAGCAGCTTAATACAATATGGTGTTCTAATCTGGACTAGGTCCCGAGGTTTTTAATCATTTGCGGTTTCCTTGTTAACAAATTTCAGTTGTCCGTATTGTTTCTTTTCCGCATTATATTTTCTATATAATTGAAATATCACAGGTTGTGCGTAAGTTCAATGAATTGTGATTCCAACTTTTAGTTGTTGATTATATTGATTGACACTTGAATATTGGTCTTTGGTACTGTTCAAATTGTTTCACATAATAATCAGGCTCGCGGATTTATATCTGTTTGATTTGATGATTACATTGTGAAGCATAGACATAACTCTTGGATATACTTTTATTAAGATTGAGTCTGACTGAGTTTGGATTCGCCAATAGCGTACTGGTATACATACCACAAACTCAGTAAAGTCCCGGAACTTGAACCTCATACCAGTATGCGTACCGGTATGCGTACTGAGTTCCGGACCTTGACTAAACCAAACAATACGCATACGGGTATGCATACCATAGTTCTCAGACTTGGATTACACATATGCAAGTACGCATACTTTGCTTATATCCAATTGTTCTAAACTCCCATTTCAATTATTGAAACATCTTAGAAGACGATAATAGTTATCTCACACAAACTATTAGCTTCAAGCAATTTTAAAGTGATCGATAGATCAATACGAAACACCCTGAGTCTACATCAAATGACTATCTCACACAAATCATGTAAGATGTTACCAGGAAATTTTCCCATGACCATCTTTTGAATTTCGTCAAGAATATAAGATGAACTTGGTTAAAGCGAAAGCTTACCAACACATATTTCGAGAAATATATAAGCGAGTTAAATCGGAAATGCTCTACATAAGAGAACTTACGGAGCCGCACGGTACTTTCACATAGAAGTGGATCAGGGAAAGATCAATAGTGCGGAATATTCAAAGATTCATTCTATTTTCATCAATATTTGTATAATGATACCACATACTTAATCTTTGTTATCAAAACTTCATTCTATTTTTCATGAATATTTGCATAAAGACATATAATAAACTTAACTGTTGACATATATAGGATAATCATAGTTCAGGACGCAAACACACATATCCCATAACAATTTTTGCAATATATAAAACCCATAAAGATTTATACTCCAAAATCACCTTCCAAATAAACTTAAGAATTAAAGTAAATAAATCTAAAAACATTGCAAGATGAAAATCGTTGGAAATAGCGGTGTGTACTCATAATAATTTATATTCCAAACCCTACTTATCCTTCTTAAAACATCTGAATAAATTCTCATAAGAAGTTTCCTAGAAAAAATAAAATCAAGTTTCTTTGATAGCTTCATACCTTTGAAAATCTCCATCATAAAAGGTGTTACTGAAATCCTTGATTCTTTTGACAATGAAGATTCCATGTTCATGAGTTATAACATTCACTTTTCTGTCAACTATGCGAGCAAGTTGTCTAGCTTTGACGCAGTCCACGATGAGCTTCTTCTGATTCCGTATCAAGATCTTTTGATTTTCAAGGATTTTGGTCTGACTATCAATAAGTTGATTTATTTGCAGTTGAAAATTTGAAAATTCTATCGTTAAGTCATTCTGAAAAAAAAAATCCTTGACAAATTCACAAATCCAGGAGTTGTACTCATTCCTTGCAATCATCTTTTTCAACACAAGATCTTGAACTGACTCACATCCTTTGATGTCTTCTTCCATCTCAAGATTCCACTTCCCGAGGTCTTGAAGAATTCTCCATTTTTTTTGTAAAATTAGGGATGGAAAAACTATATATATATATATGAACAAGACAGCGAATCCTTATTATGGAAACCCCATGAACTCCCAAGCAAAGGACACATACGTTTGTGGACCGGCTATGGAAGGTTGGTGGATCAAAAAGAAGATCCAATAAGAAGGAAATACACTTTGTTTTCAGATATCTCATAATTCCATAGCTCAATAATTAAAAGATTTACTTTAAATTAGAGCATATGAATAAATACAAAAGGTACTTGGAGTCAAGATATGACTCACATTCACGAGAGAAGAAAACAATTATTTCAAACATAAGACAGATGGTATTCTTTAGTAGACTTGAGCATCTCGCAAATATCACCCTTGCAACTCTCAAGTTAGATACAAGGATGAGAATACCTAGATTTAGATAGCAGAGTGAGATGTAATCCCACCATGAGTATTGAGAGATGAGTTGTAAATACCATGTAAGAGTTTGTACCTAGTATTCCTTACCTTCCTTCGGTTATTTCTTATTCCAGAAGAATTCGACATAACCTTTTTAGAAAATCCATCAGAGGGTTTTTTTGAGGATTAAGTCTAGGACCTCTAAATATTGGTTCCATAGGATTAGAAGTGAGATATCTACCTTCTAGACTTAGATCTTCCAGTCTTATTCTCATAAACACTGGGAATATGTATTTTTGTAGTGTAAGAATTTTCACCATAAGGAGGAACATGATTCATGTAGATATTTCGAGATGAGTAACCGTTGAAATCCCTTTTATGAGAGTTCTGGTTTGCTGTAGGAATGAAATTCATTGTAGTTGTCTTCAGACAATTTACTCTATCGACAGTAAGAAGTAGATTTTGAAGATCAGACGTATGTTTCTTTCTATCAAAACATTGTTGAACATAGTGATTCTTTTTCCCATAGAAAGAACAGGTTTGTGGAAGAGAGACACTGGAAGGAAATTTCTTTAAAATCATAGTCTTATTCGGAGTCTGCAATTTATATAAACTTTTCTTAGCAGAAGCTACCTTTGGAGTACTTTTCTTCATGTACTGTAATTCCACATGAGAATTAGTGATAGGTACAGAAGAAGACATACTCATTAAAACAGAGTTTTCTTTTTTTCAAGGATTTGCACTGTTCCTGGACTAGATGAAGGGAAGCAACCAATTTCTCTTTTTCAATACGAAAGTTGTCCAGATCTGATGAATGAGTCTCGATCAAATATTTTTCTCTAATTGAATCTTCTTTAACAATGTTCTCAAGAGAACTAATCTTTTCACGTTGTAGAGTAGTTTCTTGAACAAGTTTTTCGATATTGTTAGAGAATGACTCAGTGATGCTATAGATTTCTCGTTCTCGACCAAGAGACTTCTCAAGATCATCAATGATCTGATCATGTTTTTCTTCATGAGACTTTATCTTAGCTCCTTGAAAATCAATAATCTCAGCATATTTTTTTAAAGTTATGATGAGTTCTATTTCAGCTTCATACATAATATTAAATGTCACATCATAGGGAATGTTATCAAAATCTGGTAGCAAAAAATTATTACCTCGGGATTCGAAGAATCAATAAAGGAGTTATCCTTGAAGGTAAGCCCTAGACATTTGTCATAATCAAAACTTTTGGAACTCATTTTTATGTGCGCGAGTTTGAGATAAACAACTATCTACACAAATAAGATTGCCAAAAACACAGACTTATGAGGTCCTAAACCTGTTTGCCTGCTCTGATACCATTTGAAAAATGCGGGGTCTAACAAGCTCACCCAATATTTTCTTTACGCAATTTGTATGGACAAACTATAATATAATTCCAAGAGAATCAAGTAGACAGTCAAACTCAATCAATGGAAATATATCCAAGAGTTGTATCTCTGTTTCACAATGTAATCAGAATGAAACAGTAGAAATACGCGAGCCTGATTATTATGTGAAACAACTTGAACAGAACCAAGGACCAATGTTCAAGTGTCAATCAATTTATATAAATAACCAAAGGTTGGATTATCTAATTAATTGAACTACGCACAACCTATGATATTTCAATTATATAGAAAATATAATGCGGAGAACAAATAACACAAACACTAGAAATTTAGTTAACGAGGAAACCGCAAATGCAGAAAAACCGCGGGACCTAGTCCATATTAGAACACTACACTATATTAAACAACTACATACACTAGCATACTACAAGTTAACTTCAGACTGGAATATAGTTGAACCCTAACCAATCTCACACTGATTAAGGTACAGTCGCGTTCCTTACGCCTCTGAATCCCAATAGGACTCTGCGCACTTGATTCCCTTAGATGATCTCACCTATAACTAAGAGTTTCTATGACCCAAAGTCGAAGATTCGATAAACCAGTCTGTCTCACACAAAAATATCTATGAGTTTTGTACCTTCTTTTGATAGATCAAGGTGAACAGGAACCAATTGATACATTTGACTTATATTCCCGAAGAACAATCTAGTAATATCAATCACCTCATAATAATCTTAAATTGTATGGTAGCGAAACAAGATATTGTGGAATCACAAGCGATAAGACGAAGATGTTTGTGACTAATTTTTATCTTGCATATCAGAGATTAAATCTCGATCAAATATTAGAGAAGATAGTACTCAATACGATAGAATAAAGCAAGATCAGAACACGCAACTACAAAGAAAATAGTTGGGTCTGGCTTTGCAATCCCAATGAAGTCTTTAAGTCGTTAACCTATAATGGTTTTAGGAAAAACCTATGTTGAAAGAGAATCGACTCTAGTCGCAACTAGTATCACACATGATTTGTGGGGATTAGATTTCCCAGTTTCTAGAGTTCTCCTTTATACATACTTGAAATCATGGTTTACAATCAATGTTACCTTGGTAAAAAAAGCATTTAATATAACAAGTATTATTAACCAATAAGTAATGGATGTATGATTTAAAAATCTTTGCAAAATCTCGGAGAGATTCAAATCTCTCGGGAAATCTCCAATAAGACTGAATATTCCCCATGGTAGGCACGAGATTCATGTAGGAATAAAGTCTCCTCTCCACACGAATTCTAAGGCATCTCATGCCTTTTGAAGTGACTCATCCTAGTCATTCTTACAAATCGAAGAATATCTCTCTATCTCGGCCAACTCGGCTAAAGAGAATATTTCTCTCTCTACATGTCATTACGAAGGCTGACTCAGCTTCACAAAAATTCGGGGGATAAAAATTAGGATTTTGGTCTGGCGGTCTGCGACACGTGTGAGAAATACCCGACTTATTTCTCAATGCAGAAGAGAGTAAAGGGAGTGGAATAATGAGATAAATTCAACCTAGTTTATCCCTATTCCTAAAGAGACATGAGAATTGCTCCGCACGACACATAAAGCAATCCTTATCTTCACCGACTTGAGATTAGAGAATTAAACTATAAATAGGTAATATATTTTCCAAGCTACGATAATATTTCTCATAACCTCTCAGAGCAATTCTTTTTCAAACCCTAGAATTCTATGATTTCTCTTTTTATTTGCTTCCCTCCCTAAGACCAGCCCTAAAACTCCTTCCATGTGACTTAAAAAGCCTTTGAACAGCCACTGTGCATGGTTTAGGCAAAGACTTTTCGTTCTCAACCTCCCGAAACTTATTTTCAAAACCCTAGAATCCTATCTCTAGCCTCTCACCAATTTTAGGTAACTACATTTTGGCGACCACAAGAGGTTGTCCACTCATTTGCAAGGTTAGGACATAAACATGGTCACTATCAATATGGGAAGCTTTACGAATTATAATGGAAAACGTTCTATAAAAACAAGATCTGATCAAGACAAGGAAAAGCGAGGCCCTCATCCCTGATTCCTTGATCGACCGCATAATCTAGAGGAATACGAAATACAGGAAGCACCTCCCCAACTGCAAGATGGTACAACGTCCATGGAAAAAACTTTTAAAATAATAAAAGTTGAAACTGAGGACTCTCCCATACCTATACCTATCAGTGCGTCCCTGTCCCCAGAAGAGCGTCTACTATTAGTATCTTTGCTCAAGGAATACCAAGATATTTTTTCTTGGACTTATTAAAAATGCCAGGGCTAGATGAAAAATTGATAACGCATCATCTTCATATAATTCCTTAATCAAAACCAGTGAAGCAGCATCCAAGGCACTTTAGACATGAAGTAGAAGAACATATATAAATTGAAGTATAGACGCTGCTCACTGCCGGGTTTATCAAACCTATCCAAGATCCTATCTGGTTAGTGAATGTCGTACCAGTCAAGAAGAAAAATGGGAAAATCATGTGTTGCGTAGATTTCCGAGATCTAAATAAGTACTGCCTGAAAGATGATTTTTCATTACCAAATCTCGACATGATAGTCGATTCCAGTAGCGGCCATGCCATGTTCTCTTTTATGGATGGCTATAGCGAATATAATCAAATAAAATGTTCGAGGGAGATGCCGAAAAAAATGTGTTCCGCACTCACATTAGGAATTTTATTACACCGTCATGCCTTTTGGACTTAAGAATGCAGGAGCCACTTACAAAGTGCAAAAACAACAATCTTTCACGATATGATGCATAAACAAATTGAAGATTATGTTGACGATGTGGTTGTCAAATCAAAACCAGAGCGTCCCATTTTGAAATTCCCCGACATGTTTTTGAATGATGTAGGAAGTACAATCTTCAGATGAACCACTTAAAATGCGCTTTCAGGGTCTCCTCGGGAAAGTTTTTAGGGTTCCAGGTGACGGAGGAAGAAATTAAAGTGGATCCCATTAAAGCTCAAGTGATAGCCACTATGACCTCGCAGCAAACGGCAAGAGAACTTAAAAGTTTCATGGGGAAAGTTTCATACATTCGGCGATTCATTCCAGGCTTGGCCTAGTTTTTAGCTTCCTTTGTTCCCTGCTTAAAAAAGATGCTCAATTCAGATGGATTTCCTCCCAACAACATGCCTTCGAACAGATTAAACGATTGTTACTCTCTCCTAATGTTATGAAAGCTCCAGTGCAGGGACGTCCATTACTCCTATATATGGCTTCGAGTGATACAACAATTGGTGCCTTGCTTTCTCATGAGGATGATGATGGGACCGAACACCCAATTTACTACTCCCTTTATTTCAAACAGACCATCCTCTATTCCATTTTGGTCTATTTCAAAATTGTGTCCAAATTCTGTTTATAGTCATATTTTTCCAATGAACTTTCTAATATACCCTTAAGTTTTTTATATTCATAAATTCTTTTTTAATGAGACCCGATCTAAAATATTAATGAAATTTGTATAATTAAGGAAACAAATATATCCTTCTTTCCTTATTGTATTTCCTATTTACAATCCCATAACAATTTTGGGTAGTTTTTATTACTAACACTTTTATTGAAATAAAATTAGGCAAGTAATTTAGGGTGGACATGTAAACTGCTATGGTCATCTTAAAAAAGATGCTCAATTCAGATGGATTTCCTCCCAACAACATGCCTTCGAACAGATTAAACGATTGTTACTCTCTCCTAATGTTATGAAAGCTCCGGTGCAGGGACAACCATTACTCCTATATACGGCTTCGAGTGATACAACAATTGGTGCGTTGCTTGCTCATGAGGATGATGATGGGGCCGAACACCCAATTTACTACTCCCTATATTTCAAAAATACCGTCCTCTATTCCATTTGGTCTATTTCAAAATTGTGTCCAAATTCTGTTTATAGTCATATTTTTCCAATGAACTCTCTAATATACCCTTAAGTTTTTTATATTCATAAATTCTTTTTTAATGGGACCCGATCTAAAATATTAATGAAATTTGTATAATTAAGGAAACAAATATATCCTTCTTTCCTTTTTGTATTTCCTATTTACAATCCCATAACAATTTTGGGTAGTTTTTATTACTAACACTTTTATTGAAATAAAATTAGGCAAGTAATTAAGGGTGGGCATGTAAAATGCTATAGTCTTCTTCATATCTTGACAAAGTCAAAGCGGTCTGTCTTTTTGAAACGGAGGGAGTACATAAGTCGTACGTTGAAAGAAGCATAGCTGAGATATCCAAAGGTAGAAAAGGCGTATCTATCCCCGGTATTCTCTATCCAAAATCTCAGGCACTATTTATTGGCAAACAAAGTCACTCTTATTACCAAAACATATCCCATAATATTTTTATTGGCGAAACCTGTTCTCTCTGGATGGACGACCCAATGGTTATTACAGATGTATGAATTCGACATAGATTGCATTAATCCGAAAGCAATAAAAGGGATAGACATAGCATATCTCTTAGCATATTTTTGAGTACAAGATACTACCTCATTACATGAAGACGTACTCGGAGAATTCCCAGATATCTCTTTAGTACAGGTTGATGAATGGCTCCTCTACTTTGATGGGTCAACCACCCCTAGCACTGGAACATGAGGAGCTGGTATCGTTTTGGCATCACCAAGTGGGGAGATATTTTCTCACTCATTCAAGCTTGACTTCAAATGTACCAACAACTCGGCCGAATATGAAACATTCCTGATAGGGTTGTCATTAGCCAAACAAGCTGGGGCTTCACATATCGAAGTCAGGGGTGATTCTAAATTATTGTTTAATCAAATGAATGGGTTGTACTCTCTAAAGGAGATTACATTGGAGCCATATAGAGATGAAGAACAAAAAGTCCTATCACATTGTAGATGGGGAAAAACGATTTGCTGGGTTTTTAGGGAAGTGAAGAGTCGAGCGTGCAGACGAGACTCCTCAACCGAGCAAACTACTTAACCTCACACAGATGTAGTGCAAATGGAGTGCTTAGATTCGAGAGATCAATCTGTAGGACTCCAGCCTAAACCAAGTTAATGGCCGTTCCAGAGTGAATTCGGTCACAAAGGGAGATCGGTTGATATGTAGGAGGGAAGCTGAGAATTGTGTGGGATCAGCGATGATCAAGGATTGTGGATGTGTTGAAGGTTTATGCAAATTGATGAAATGTGGAGTTCGAATAAGTTCTGGGAGATTGATGGAATTTCTGAGAGTGATTGCTCGAAAAAAATTTGTTACACGAATGTTTTCTATGGTGTGATTCGAACCCAACACGTTGTGTGCGTTAGGTGAATGCTCCACCTTTGTATTGTTGAGCGGTTGGTGCAAGAATGATGATTAAATGCCGGTTTCATCATTTATTAAAATAGTGCTCGTCTGAGCATTAGACATTAAAACCTAATTTATAGCGGAGTGAGCGACCAGCTAAGAAGGAATGAAACCGGTACTTGAGGGTGTATGACCAGCTGATGGTCGATTGAGCAAATCCCAAGTTTTTTGGAAAGAGTTTAGACCCAATATGAACAATTATGCAAATTAGGTCAAAATTGTAAAAAAGTGTGGGACCGGCTCGTTGCAAGCCTTAGATCCGCCCTTGGTCGGTCAAGGGAGCATTCCCATTTCACCCTAATGCACATGTATCAGTCCTGAGATTTTCGGTATTTCTGATGTGCGTTTGAGCAATATCTTGAATTCTCAGAAGAATTCGATCTTTGACTGAAATTCTCGATTTTGCTCGAATGAGCAAGTAGAACCTTGCTCGTTTGACAAAAATAAGAAAATATTAAAATAATAATATTTTAATATTTGGCGTGAGTATCCTAGTCGGTCATGTGACCATTTGACTTTTTTGGCCTTTTCATGGTTTGAGCAATATTTGAGAAAATATGAAGAAATCATGATTTTTGCTCAAACAGAGGAGTTTCATGAGAGGAGGGAAATAATAATTATAAAATATTAGGGATTGCAAAGTGTGGTACCGGACACAGCCAGGGCATGGCCGACCGGCTAGGTTGCTCGGTCTCGCGACACCTTTACCCATTTTATATTATTATTTTTCATGAAACCGTGAAAAGATGGAGAAACCATGAGTTTTGTTGAAACGAGAGAGTTTCATAAGATTAGGGAAATAATAATTATGAAAAGACAAGGGATTGCAAGGTGTGGGACCGGCCACGGCCAGGGCATGGCTGGTCGGCTAGGTTTCCAAGTCCCGCGACACCTTTCCCTATTTTATATTATTATTTCTCATGAAACAATGAAAATATGGAGAAACCATGAGTTTTGCTCAAACAAGGAAAGTTGCTAGAATGAAGGAGTTTTCATGAGTTCATGAAAACAAAAAAAATAAGGAAAAATAACGGAGGGGCATGTGACCGGCCACGACTAAGGCATGGCCGGCCGGCCGGTGGGCCCGGCCCATGGGGGCCTCTCATTATTTTAATGTTATTATTTTTTCTCCTATTTTGTGTAGGATTCCTCGTTTGTCCACATTTTCGGATGCTCGTTCGTGCATTTGGGTGCTCGTACATGCGCCATTGTTGAGTACATTTGAACCATTTTATGGGGCTTACTCGGTGATATTCTAGATGCCCGATTGTTGAGTATTTATTAGTAATTTATGAAATTCAATGGAGAATGATTCATGAAACCGAGTAATAAAAGTGAGTTGTTATTTATTATTAATCCATAGGATCAGCTGTGTATTCGACCATGAATTCATAATAATAAAACGAGTATTACCATTCCATGGGATCGTGGATTCGACCTAGAATCGGAGTAATGAAAGTAGTTATTACCATTCCATGAGATCAACCGTGGATTCGATCATGAAATCGGAGTAATGAGATTATCCATTACCATTCCATGAGATCAGTCGTGGATTCGATCATGAAATCAGAGTAATGAGATAAAAATAGATTATCTTCTGGGAATTCAGTGATGAATGTCACGGTAGAGTTAATCTATTGCAGAATGGATATTAGCCAGTTAAAGCGTCATATCCGTTCTGAAAGGTGCATAGTCAGGAAACAGCGAGTGTTGCCGAAGTCCTGAAGGCGTTATTGCTCTCAATATTACGGAGAACCTCCTAGATCTATACACGGTCTCTCTACATAGTCAGGGAACAATGAGTGTCACCGACGTCCTGAAGGCGTTAATGCTCTCAATCTTACGTAGAACCGCCCAATCGTGCTTCTATGTAGAGGTGGGTCTCTCTCATGTAGTCAGGGAACAATGAATATCACCGATGTCTTGAAGACGTTAAGTCCTCAATCATACGTAGAATGTCCCAATTATGTTATTCTACATAGAGGTGATGATGAAATGCGAGGTATCGAACGCTCATCTAGTGGAGGCCTTTCGAGAAACATCTTCATCATGGCTCGTAAAATATGAATCTTCACATGCCTGAAGCCGTGTCAGAAACATGCAATATCATGATTTTACGATTTTGACCTTTGTCAAAAATCCATCATCAACATTAAGTCCCCTTCTTAGTGATGGACAGTCATGTTCCGCAGTAAGCATTAGATGGTGATTTTCAGTTGACGAGATCAGTTGTTGAACTTGGTCGTACAAAGGTATTTTCAGAATCCTCGATTTGCTCCAATGGTGTCATGTACGAGCAAATGCTTATGTAAAGACCATGATAGTATGACAGAGTGTCGTCCTGTTGTCACGGAGAGATGAGACACTGCTTATTTGGATGGTCAGACATTCAGTTTTGGTCAGCGTTTGTGGGCCAGGCCTAAAAATGAAATCCTTGTTTTAGGAAAAAACGTTTGTTCGTTCGTTAGTTTAAGAAACAAACAAAATAAACTTCAGTCTAATGATAATTTTTTTTGTCTATGCGCTTTCAGGGAAGCCAAAATCTTATTTTGTAAATATGTGAGATTTCAAAAAAGGGAATAAACTCTCGTTTCAAAGGTGGTACGAGAGAAAAGTTTTTTTTTTTCGAATAGTTGTGCGTCTGTTAGTAATAAATTTTTTATTTATGAGCTTTCATGAGTTTTTGAAAATGTATGCTCGCGTGAGGAAGCAAAAATATATGTATATATATATATATATATATATATTTAAATTCACGTGAGTTTCACGTTAAAATATATTTTTTGTAAAATCAATGTTTTGATTTTGAACAACTGTTGAAAGTAGACAATTATTCATGGTGAAATAATGTCTGTATGTAAGTTTTCATAATTGTAGTGAATGTTCACGCAATGAAAAATCAAGTTTTGGTTTTTTGAATAAAATTTTTGCTCGTGCTTGCAGGTTCGAGGAGACGAGCAAATTTTGAAGTATTAACTCTTGTACCACAATCACTACTGTTAGTGGAATCATAAACAAGCAAGAGTTTAAAGTTACCATTTTTGTAGACGCTGATATGAGCACCTTTATTCCATGATTCATTGTTTTGTTGAATCCTGTACTTTGTATGAACGAGGTGCTGGAGCAGAAATTTTATGCATCTGTCACAGCCACTTTGCAAGAATGAATGACCTCCATGATGACACTTCCAGAGATGATGTTTCCAGAGACGATTCCTCTTCGGATGCAACTTCAAGAAATGGTACTTCTGGGACCTCTGAGTGATGGTGAGAGATCCTTCATACTAAGTTGTACTCCTGGTTATTTCATTAACTTTATCACAGGATGATCGTGTAGTGAGATCCCGGATCAATGTAAACTTCACGGAAATGGAAGAAAGTCTTCAGGGCGGAGAACCCATACGTAAGGACTACAGGATGTTAGCAAATGTCGTGCAGTCCCCAGCCGTTTCTTTGGTGAGTTGTTAGAGCTCCCTATACCATGACTTTTTCTTGTCCGTGAAATTAGGATCATGAAACCAATGTTTGTTACTTCAGAACTTTGCTTCATCGAACCTTGACGGTCTCCAATTCACTTCCGCTGAACAAACAATCTCTCGAGCGTTAAAGAAGAAATTGATGTAAGCACCTCTTCGTATAATCGTTCATAGCACTCCTTGAATGAAATATTAATAATTGTTGCTGATGTATCCAGGAGGAGATTTCGTGGATGAACAAAGTATGCTCATTGTTCCTTGGATGGTGAGACGGAGAATTCTCAAAACCCATGACCGAATGAAGGAAATAATGTTATTAATGGTGATTCCGGCAATATTGATCTTATGAGGGGCTTAGAGACCCCTCAAGTAAATATTCCCATGTATTTTCATTCATAGAAGTATAAATTGATAATTTGGGGATGAATAAATGATAACCCACATGAACAAATGAGAAATATTGCCGAAATACGTCACCAGAAAAATCCAGACTTCAGTCTTTTAGTGAACACCCTGTAGAATCTTCGTACGATGTTGGATTTTCGCGATCTTCCAATGTTTTTTCATGCCCACGAACTTTCTAAGCTTTTTCAACGAAGATTGTTGAGTTTTGAGCATGTTTAGGAGCCGAAATAGGCGAAACAGTAAAGTTCCAGGAGACTTCCAGAAATTTTTCAGCTAGCATGTAGTCCAATGTTTTGGCCACATCTCTTTGCTACTTTATCCAATTGCTACGAATTTTGGATATGTTGTATCGGACATACATACGAAGACTATGAAATATGAAACAACCTTAGAATCCTTACTAATTGCTCTTAGATCTTCGCTTTGTACAGGGAAGTGTAAAATCACTTCAGATAGTCTTGCTATAAAACGTCTCTTTTGTGTCTTTAGACCATTTGCTTGTGTCTTGAACACTTGATGAAGGATTTTAATGTCATTGATTAATTTGAGATCAGGAACCTTTGATTGATACATGGGAATGGTGCTTGCAGTGCCATCTTGTTTCTGTAAGTCGTAAAAACATCACTTCTGAAACCCTGGTCACGGGACCATAACTGAGGTTGCTCTCAAGAGAGGATGATTTAATGACCATGGTTGCACGTACCGGCGGTAGCATTCCTTGTACGATGAATGATTAGCACTGGGGAGCCCGGCACTACGGGTCTTGGACTTGATGAAGGATTCAACGAAAAGACTTGGTGGACATCGATCGACTGTAGAGGTTATGAATCCCGTCTAAGTATTGCTGCTGGCATGTTGTATGCTTTGGAAGCTGTAGGAACCTCATACAACGTCGGAATTCGATGCTTGACCCCAAATTTTGAAGATAAGAGATTGAGTTATCACATGAGAAAAGACTCACTTAATTTAGAGTTGTAGATTCTAGCCAACGAAGCATGCACATTTGTAATCACGTACAAAATTTTCAGATTTCATAGTCCTGGCAGTAAAGGCCATATCTTTAAGCTCGTATGTCTGATTGATGTGCCCTTTTGGTATGATGTAGGAGAGACATAGAATAACATCTTTCATTGAGGAAGTATTGTCCCATTCCTCACCCATTGGTACGTTTTTGTAAACCCATGGCCTGAAGTGTGTTATATCTCTTTTTTAGGGATGGTGAGAACATCTTGTTGAAGACTTTGGCTTGTACCCGCCCATCGTGCAAGCTTTAGGAATACTTTAATGTGAACATGTTTTCATGTATACACAACTTTATATGAATAATTAGTGCTTGGAGAAGTATGATCCGTCGAGTAACACTTCCAGAATTAGGATGTAAAGAATGGACAGTTGATGAAGCATGATGTTGCTCATAAGACCGTAGATGCTGAGATCACGAATTATTACGCTCCAGAGATCCTTGTTGATGCAGATACCATGGATTGAGTTCCTCTAGATATCATCGTTGATGCTGATACTTTGGCTGAAGTAGCTCAAAAGACCGAAAAAGATGGAACCATGATTATCGACATAGTCTTTGATCCTCCATCTGACGAGCCTTTATATTTACAAACTAATTTATGAGTTGAGTTTATTGTAAACTGGATTTGTCAGTGAATCGGTTATATCAGCATCGATATTTATTCTGGATGTGATCGGTGAAGAGAAGAAGATCCTCAATCGTGCAGGGGCTTGTGCCATCCATGGATGAATAATGTTGTATCTGCTTAATAAGTATTATCATGGGATAGTGAAGACTTATCCGGTTATACTTTGATCGTATTGGCGGTGGATCAGTGTGTCATCATCGAGATATTTGTGCTAAAGCCAGAGGCGCCGTTATCGAAGGTGTACTATTTGATTGGAGTATAATTTGAAGGTTTTTTAGATGCTTGAGTGTTGAAGTGTCATGTCCCTTGAGCATGTCTTAGGTTTGATCGTCTCGGCCCCAACTATCTTATATTGATTGCGGTAGTGGGATTCAACACTTGTGCAGAATCAGAGCTTTCTGATTTTGTGGAACACATGAACATTCTTGCAAGGCTATGGAGAAACGCCCAAAGTGTTCTTTGCCATGATTGGACATCATCTGAATAATGAATGTCTCAGTGCTCGATTCAGAGAAATTTCAGATTCAACCATTTGTTAAAATACTAATGCGGTGAAGATACCATTCGTCTTGCAATAGCATATTTGCTAGCAGAATTGAGTCCTCATGCTAGGATAGCATGTGAGGAAATAAATGACATAGACATGGAAGGAATGAGACTTGCCTGAGTGCGGAACCTGTTGATAAATGTCTATGCATATTTTGCAGGTCCTTGCTTCAACCTCGTCAAAGTTCGAATCCTCCAAGTGATTTGATGATGGAATGTCTGCCAAATCTTCTGGATAAGAACTTTCTTCGTTCGAGAGATGTGCAACCAAAGGCGCTTTGTAAGTACCCATCTTTTCAACATGGATCCGCGCTCTTCTGAAGAACCTGTCGTATCCGAGATCTTCTATGATTATGTGAAACTTGGTTTCTGTCTTGGTTGAACTTATGTTCACTTTGAGAGTGATGTATCCATAAGTATTTCCCAGCGTTCCTTCAAGGTCTCTGATTGAGATGGGATAACGAGTAGCTTTTTGTCGACTGATGCCTACGGCTCCGATGGTTTTTAGTGGAACGGTGTTGATAACGGTGTCGATCAACGTTCTTCCAAATTCATTTCCTCTGAGATGGACTGTGGTAAGCAGTCCCTAGTCGTGCATCTCTTTGCCCGTGGATGAAGATTCAAGGATTATTTCCGAGATGGACAGACGTCTGGTACAATGTAATTCGGTGTTATGAACATGTATTTCCTTTGTTCCTTAAACAGATAGAGCAATTTCACTGATATGCTCGATCAACGATTGAACTACTTCTTTGACTGGTTGTTCAGAGAGTGTAAAGGTTTTGATTGGGAGAGGATTCTTGTATACTCTTTCAGTCCCCAGTTGATGATATTGTGGATTAACCTTCTCTTTCAATATGAAGATGTGCTTCAAAATATTGCAGTTACTCATTGGATGATTGATGAATCTATGAAGGTCACAGTACCTAGAATTTTCCATTCTTTCTTCAGCTGGCCCTCTTTGATGAGAAACAATTTGATTTCATCATCTTGAACCCATACTTCCAGTAACTCGATTACTTCTTCAATGGGAAGAAGGAAGTTTAAACCCCGTTTGATCATTTTCTTGTTCATTAATGCCGGTTCGAGGTTTGTGCAAGATTGGCAATCCTTTCTTTGCACTTTCAGAGGAGCTTGGGATGTTGGTGGCTGCGCTTCGTCTTTTCTCTTGCTCCCTTCAACAACATTCATGTAAGGTTGGAGATTGTACTTCTTTTTGATCTTGCGCCGGAGCAGTAGTTGCTGATAGCTTGGATGCTTCATGAAGCTCTGAGAAATTGTGGAACCGGAGGTTTTCCAGCAAGGCTCTGTAGACCGGGATCATTTCATTGATGCACAAGTCCACCAGTTGTTGTTCAGTGATATTCGGGTCATGACAATCCAAATCTTGGACTCTGAACCTCTTCACATAATCTTTCGGATGTTCATTGCTCTTCTGAGACATTCTTCCTAAGTCGGAGAGGGTAATATGCTCTGAGACGAATAAGTATTTCCGGTAGAAAGCATTAACCATTTTTCCGCAGCCAGTGGTGCTCCCAGGTGCAATGTTGTTGTACCACGTGTATGCTCGGCATGTCTGGGATTTCGAGAATTCAGTCATACAGACAACATGGTTGTGATCATGTTCACCTAGTGCTTCCAGGAATCAAGAGACATGTTCTCGATAATTCCCCGTTCCGTTGTACAGTGTAAACGTTGGAGAGGTATAGCCCTTCGGGAGAAGAATTCTTTGCGTATGAGCGGGATATGGAGGTTTATAACGGTGAACAAATGGTGTTTTTTCTTTCCTCAATCTTCCATGAAGCGTTCCAGTAGTCGTCGTCTAATATATGGATTGGAGTGACTTCAGGATCAACAGTCGAAGATGTTTCTTTGGCTTTTCCCTTCTCCTGTATTTTTTTCTGACATCTTGTCAGTGAAACTTTTGAGATAATGGCACAACTTTTTTTATTGCAGCCATGTCAATCATATTTTTGGTGAGAGTCTCTTGTACCTTCATAAGATCACCTATGGTAGGAGGATTTTATCTGATTTCCTCGGGAGACCGGCCGAAGGGCGAATGGTTTCCGATGTTGGTTTAAGGAGGAGTGGTATCAACAACACCGATGTTGGAAGCAGGAGTAGTTTTTGGAGTACCACCGTTGTTTCTAGTGCTAGCGTTGTTTGTGTTAGGATTTGTAACTGAACCTGACCTAAGATCAACCATATTTGTGTAAATTGGGTTCGCAACCGAGAGAATGATCTCCCACTGTGGTCGCCAATCTGTAGATGGGGAAAAACGATTTGCTGGTTTTTTAGGTAAGTGAAGAGTCGAGCGTGCAGACGAGACTCCTCAACCGAGCAAACTACTTAACCTCACATAGATGCACTACAAAGGGAGTGTTTAGATTCGAGAGATCAATCTGTAGGACTCCGGCATAAACCAAATCAATGGTCGTTACAGAGTCAATTCGGTCACAAAGAGGGAGATGGGTTGATCTGTAGGAGGGAAGTTGAGAATTGTGTGGGATCAGTGATGATCAAGGATTGTGGATGTGTTGAAGGTTTATGAAAATTGATGAACTGTGGAGTTCGAATAAGTTATGGACGATTGATGAAATTTCTGAGAGTGATTGCTCGAAAAATTATTGTTAGACGAATATTGTTTATGGTGTAATTCGAACCCAGCACGTTCTGTGCGTTAGGTGAATGCTACACATTGTACTGTTGGCCGATTGGTGCAAGAATGATGATTAAATGTCGGTTTCATCATTTATTGAAATAATGCTCGTCTGAGCATTAGGCATTAAAACCTAATTTGTAGAGGAGCGAGGGATCGGCCAAGAAGGCATGAAACCGTCCCTTGAGGGTGTGGGACCAAATGATGGTCGATTGAGCAAATCCCAAGTTGTTTGGAAAGAGTTTGATCCAATATGAGCAACTGTGCAAATTAATTCAAAATTGTGAAAACGTGTGGGACCGTCTCATTGCAAGCCTTAAAGCCGCCCTTGGTCGGTCAAGGGAGCATGCCCATGTCACCCTAATGCCCGTGTCTCAGTCCCGAGAGCTTTGGTATTTTATGATGTGCGTTTGAGCAATATCTTGAATTCTCAGAAGAATGTGATCTTTGACTGAAATTCTCGATTTTGCTTGAATGAGCAAGTAGAAACTTGTACATTTGATAAAAAAAATTAGAAAATATTAAAATTATGATATTTTAATGTTTGGCGTGAGTATCCTAGTCGGTCATGTGACCATTTTACTTTTTTTCCTTTTCATGGTTTGAGCAATATGAGAGAAAATATGAAGAAATCATGATTTTTGCTCAAACGGAGGAGTTTCATGAGACGAGGGAAATAGTAATTATAAAAGATTAGGGATTGCAAGGTGTGGGACCGTCCACGTCCAGGGCATGGCTAGCCGGCTAAGTTGCTCGATCCCGCGACACCTTTCCCTATTTTATATTATTATTTTTCATGAAACCGTGAATCTATGGAGAAACCATGAGTTTTGTTGAAACGAGAGAGTTTCATGATATTAGGGAAATAATAATTATTAAAATACAAGGAATTGCAAGGTTTGGGACCGTCCAGGGCATGGCCGTCCGGCTAGGTTGCCCGGCCCCGCGACACCTTTCCCTATTTTATATTATTGTTTCTCATGAAACTATGAAAATATGGAGAAACCATGAGTTTTGCTCAAACAAGGAAAGTTGCTAGAATGAAGGTGTTTTCATGAGTTTAAGAAAATAACAAAAATAAAAAATAAAATAATGGAGGAGGCATGGGACCGGCCACGACTAATGCATGGCCGGCCGGCCGTTGGGCCCGACTAATAGGCGCCTCTCATTATTTTAATGTTATAATTTTTCTCTCCTATTTTGTGTAGGATTCCTCGTTTGTCCACATTTTCGGATGCTCGTTCGCGCATTTGGGTGCTCGTACATGCATCATTGTTGAGTACATTTGCATCATTTTGTGGGGCTTACCCAGTGATATTCTAGATGCCCCATTTTTGAGTATTTATTAGTAATTTATGAAATTCAGTGGAGAATGATTCATGCAACTGAGTAATAAAAGTGAGTAGTTATTTATTATTAATCCATAAGATTAGTTGTGGATTCGACCATGAATTCAAAATAATAAAACGAGTATTATAATTCCATGGGATCGTGGATTCGACCATAGAATCAGAGTAATGAAAGTAGTTATTACCATCCCATGAGATCAGTTGTGAATTCGATCATTCCATTACCATTACCATTCCATGAGATTATCGTGGAATGGTAATGAGATTATCCATTACCATTCCATGAGATAATTTGTGCATTCGATCATGAAACCGGAGTAATGAGATTATTCATTACCATTCCATGAGATCAGCCATGGATTCGATCCTGAAACCGGAGTAATGAGATAAAAACAGATTATTTTCTAGGAATTCAATGGATATTAGCGAGTTAAAGCGTCATATCAGTTCTGAAAGGTGCATAGTCATGAAACATCGAGTGTTTCCGAAGTCCTAAAGCCTTTATTGCTCTCAATATTACGGAGAACCTCCTAGATCTATACACGGTCTCTCTACATAGTCAGGGAACAGTGTCACAGACGTCCTGAAGGAGGTATTGCGCTCAATTTTACGGAGAACCGCCAAATCGTTCTTCTATGTAGAGGTGGGTCTCTCTCATATAGTCAGGGAACAATGAGTATCACCGACGTCCTGAAGGCGTTAAGTCCTCAATCATACGGAGAACCACCCAATTATGTTATTCTACATAGAGGTCATGATGAAATGCGAGGTATAGAATGCCCATCTAGTGGAGTCCTTTCGAGAAACATATTTATCATGGCTCGTAAAATATGAATCGTCGCATGCCTGAAGCCGTGTCAGAAACATGCAATATCATGATTTTACGATTTTGACCTTTGTCGAAAATCCACCATCAACACAGTTTTTTCTGAAAAAGTCATGATTCATGTGGGACGGACAGGTAACAATCACGCTGATTGTCTTGATACCTTGGCATCAAAACTCAAATTGAGTAAGCAACTGATGAGCATAACGAGTGGAGATCCTCAATAATTAAGGAACTTAACAGCCCAATACCCGAGAAAAAGGTTCATCTCAAAGAATTGAAGAATTTCTTCATGCATCACGGCGCATTGTATCGAAGAAACCATGATTTGTCTTTATCAAGATGTGTTGGAGAAAAAGAAACACAACAACGATTAGAGATGGTCCACAAGGAGATATGTGGCCAGACATTAGATATTACCCTATATAGAAGGCTTCAACATCTGGGTTACTACTGGCCTACCATTAAAGTTCAAGCCCGAGTACTTCAGGGGGCCTGTCCTGATTTTCAGGTGCCTCCTCATCAAGCCGAGTCATTTGTTATCAATAATAGTGGAGATTGGCTAGAACCCTTTATCCTTTACCTCCGTGATAATATCTTACCTTCAGACAAACGGGCTGCCGCTAAACTTTCCACGAGGTCCAAGATATTTCTTTATCATAATGGGACTTTGTATCGAAAAAGTTTCACAGAAGATTTCTTACGTTGCTTGGGAAAAACTGAAGCGAATACTGTCCTCAAATAAGTTCACAAGAAGAAACATCAGGGAAAGAGAAGGTTTTTTCTTCAGGTACACGGAAAGTATTATTGTCCCATAATGGAAGACGATGCTATTTATTTTGTTCGAAAATGTCACAAGTGTCAGACTCATGCAAATTTGATCCATGCACCAAGCATTTTACTGCATTTTATCAGTATTCCTTGGTCATTTTACAGTTGGGGACTTGATTTGATTTGTAAAATTAACTCGCCTTCTTCGCAACAGCATGAGTACATAGTAACGACTACAGATTACTTTACCAAATGGGTAGAGGCTATCCCTCTTAAAAGTACAAAAGAGGTTGCATTCACAGAGTGTATCAAGGAGCACATAATTTGCAGGTTCGGTGTCCCTAAGTATATCATATCAGATAATGGAACCTTGTTGCTAAAAAAAAGGTTTATGATATGCTTCAGGGATAATGCATATTTTTTCCACCCTTACTATCCCCAGGGAAACGGATTTGCCGATAGTACTAACAACAAATTGATTTGTATTCTTAGTCGAACCGTGCATGATAACCCTAGGTCTTGGCATGAGAAATTACCGATGTCATTATGGGAATATCGGGTTGCGCCTAATACTTCTACAGGTGTGTCTCCTTATTCCTTGGTTTACGGAACAAATGCAATTCTACCGGTGAAAATTAAGATTCAGTTAGCTCGAATTTCTATGGCAAGCAGAGTTCAGTAGGACGCGACCGAAGCTTCGCTTTCTCGAATAGTGGATCTGGATACAGTGAAAGCCAAACGTGCTGAGACAAAAGAGCATCTTGATATTTACAAGCAATGACATTCGCGGGCTTATAATAAAACACTAAGTCCAAGAATTTTCCAAGTTGGGGACTTAGTTTTGATGACAACAAAACACGTTCGACAAATCAATCAGCTCAGAAGTTTTCCCCTAACTGGGAAGGGCTTTTTTCATCTCGAAGGCTACATATAGTGGGTATTACAAGATAATAGACATGAATGGCAAGAAGGAAGGTATAACAATCAATGGAAAGCGGCTTAAGGCATATTTTGTTTAGAATTGAATATCTCCTTTCTTAATAAAATGTAATTTCACAAAAAATTACAATATATCACGAAAGTTTTAAGTAGTGTTATTTCGAATCAAAACCTATTTAAGGAATTGAGATCATTCAAAATAAAAAGAGAAACTCTTTAAAGGAAATCTCGCAACACTTTCTTCTCCCTGTGTGCCCATGTTCCAACTTTTTGCAAATAAGTCGAAACTTTGTTGTCAAAATTCTTTTTCATAAGTCCAAGAGACAATCCTTCCTCGACCAGTCGTTATTCTTCCAATACCAAGACAAGATATGAAAAACCAGGAAACTCTCGAAGAGTTGCGTACTCCTTTTGAATGGAATCAAACTCCGAGCGCAACCGTCCTATGTTGAAGCGAACGTCTTAGCAAGAAGAGATCATTTTTTCCCATCTGGATATCGATTTTTTGTTAATCTCATTGAAGAATTTTGGAGGCATTTCCTCCACAGTAGACAAAAGTTCGTTCACAAACGTAATAAGAAGGGATTTGTATTTCAAAACCTCAGTAGTAGCGACGTGATCAAATTTTGCCCATATTTCTGAATACAGTAGGGCATGGCGACAGGGAACACTAAAGCCATCTATAATTTCATAACCAGGGTAAATAGTTTCCATGCTCGGGATGAAGTGAAGACCACTTGTCAAACCATCGCCAGACAACTCGGCGGGACCGATTGTGAGTGAATGAGAAATTGGAGCTTCCATATTAGCATCATGTATTCCAAAAGAAGAGGGTTACGCTCTATGATCTGGATCGAATTCATGGTAACTCCTACTCCACTACAAGTTTTGATTCTCTCCTTTGCATTTGCAACCTGGGTGTTATGAATAATATTAGATTCATAATAGAAGAGTATAAATGAAAAATCAATTGGAAGGAATGTTTCTGATTAATCCAAGGAGATTTATTAAAGTCATCATACTCAAGAGATGACGTTTAAACATTGGGTCATGTCAGGAGTCCAAATAATACAAGAACTACCTTATCAACTCAGATTATCACACAATGAGGAGCACAGAATTGAAAGACTGAAGTTGAAAGTATATGCCTAACTGGTTAACTTAATTGAATCAGAATCAGTTACTCTTTCTGCATTGTTTAGATTTTCTATTTCTCTCCGTAACTGGGGTCGAGGTTTCAAAGCCGAATCTATATGGACGACTATTTTGAGCACTTTAAATCCGACTTTATCACTGAAAAACTAAAAACTCGAGCTCTAACGAAGCAAGTGCTCGTGAACAAAATTGCAAGACCAACCTGGAGTTTATCGTAGCATTCTTCCATGATAGCTTGGCAAGGAAGAGTTTTGGTTCGCCTTCCCGGGGACTCTAACATATGTTTAAGATCACTTGCTTAAGTATTATACGGTTTTCCAGAAATACATATTCTGTCAGAATGTGAAGCAACAAAAACAGAAATAATAAGTTAAGAGTGGGGATGTATACCTGACCAGAAGATTTGCGTTTTACAGCTGAGATAACATAATTTGCGGGTTTCTTTGAACTCTGGAAAGAATGGGCGGAATCACCGTTACTTTCAACATCACTGTAAGTCATAACGTTGAGCGTGTTTAAAGACATGATGGAAGTTCTAGTCAAAAGAAGGGATAATGTGAATGAAGTTTGTGAAAAAATGGGGGTCTAACAACACCACCCAATATCTCGCTTAGAAATATGTATGGACTAACTCCGAAATACTTTGCTAGAGAATCAACTAGACAGTCAGACTCAATCTGGATAACAAGTATCTCAAGGAGTTATTATCTTAATATCTCGATTTGATATTTACTCAAGCAAATAGAAATATGAGAGTCTTTATCAAAGAGAGATAAACTTTGACGGTACTGTTAGAGCATATCTCGATCAACTTCACATGCGTTGCTATATCAAGCATGTTTTTCATTGTTAGTGATCAAAACTATGAGTCTTGATATCTAGCCTACTATAGCTAAGTCTCGGACTAGGATAGGAAAAGTGTAGAAGAGCTCAAGGAATTCATGGATATTCATCATACAACGACGAAGATCTACACCAAGGAACCGTGGATCTTCGTCAACAAAAAGGTATATGGAGACTTGAACTTATCTATCACTCAAAAGTCTATTTATTCTATCTCCTACTTCTTATGAGACAAAATTTTGTATGCTATATAGAATGGATCATACACACTTGACATTTGGAGCTGAGTATTCAATGCTTATCTATTTATCGAAATCATGTGTTGGTAAAGCGTTTCGCTTTGATCAATTTTATCTTTACCTAGTGACGAAAGTCATGAAACGTTTCAATCACTTTGAGAATTGCTCTGACATGAATCGGTCTTTGAATAACGGCTACATAGCGTCCTCTGAGAATGTCCCATTGGTTGAAATGGGAGTTTAGATAACATAACCATGTATTCCTTGAACTGAAGTTTTCGAACTTTGTTGATCAAGAGAAATCAGAATGATTGTGGAATTGGCTTTCAAGTCCGCGAACCCAGTCCGCAAACTCAGTCCGCGAGCTGTTGGAGGTTCTCATCCCGAGAATTTCTGCTTGGATTTCAAAATAACTCGTTTGCTGCTAAGTCCGCGAACCCAGTCCGTGAAATGGCGGAAGTTCTCGTTCTGGGAATTTCTGCTGAGTTTGGAAAATTCAACCGATTTACTTAAGTCTGCGAACTTGTTTGTGAGCTTAAGAGGTTATTATCTAAAGATGTGCTCTGAACATGAAACATTAAATTATTAAGGAATGATTTATGCAAACCGTGGCTATAATGTTCATGATCCGATTCAATCGAATCGAATCATCTTTGTTTCAATTTTGTCTTGTGTAGTTACGTAAGATCTCATAGAAATTGAACAACTCTCTAAGATCATTTGAGTCAATTGAAGTAGTAATGGTGAAGACGAACAAGGTTAATATGAAAGCTCATATGGTTGACCTTTTAGGTTACTATGTTGAACCAACATACACGTAAACATTTGGGCATGGTTCTCACGAACCCAGTAAACGTTTACACAAGTTGTGTGTGTCAAGCTATGATTTCTATCTAACGGTTGAGAAATATTAGCTTGAATCTAAATCAAGTTTTCATCTAACGGTAAATAAGGATTGCTTTGTACCTAAGGAAAAACCCTGATTTAAAGATTATATATAGGAGACATCTAGCTTTGATCAAACCTAATCCCCATACGTCTGTATGATACTAGTGCGCTCGCTAGAGTCGATCTCCATTAACCCTTGAGTTTATTCTCTAAACTTGGGTTAACGACTTAAAGACTTCATTGGGATTGTGAATCCAAACCGATACTACTTTATCATAGTTGTGTGATCTGGTCCTGCATCTTCTATCGTACGAGTACAATCTTTGATTGACTTGAGAACGTGAGAGTTTTCCGATAGGCAAGATAAAGAAGTCACAAACATCTTCGTCTCACTGTTTGTGATTCCTTGACAAACAGCCTGTGTAGTCAGGAAGGCTTGTTGAGAGGTGATTGATTAATCTAGGCTGTTCTTCGTGAATATAACTCCGGTTTATCAATTGATTCCTGTTCACCTTGATTTCATATCAAAAGACGGGAAAAAACCTAGGGTTTTTCTGTGGGAGACAGATTTATCCTTTTGATAGACTTTTCTGTGTGAGACAGATTTGTTTATTGTCAAGTCCGTGATTCTGGGTTGCAGAAACTCTTAGTTGTGGGTGAGATCAGCTAAGGGAATCAATTACACAGTGTTCTGCTGGTATCATAGGCATAAGATTACAGATGTACCTTGTATCAGTGGGAGATTGATAGGTGTTCAACTATAGTCTAGTATGAAGTTAGTTTGCAGCAGGCTAATGTCTGTAGCGTCTTAATACAGTGTGTATTCAATCTAGACTAGTTCCCGGGGTTTTTCCGCATTTGCGGTTTCCTCGTTAACAAAACTTCTGGTGTCTGTGTTATTTCAGTTTCCGCATTATATTGTTTATCTTTGTAATTGAAATAATACAGGGTGTGCGTTAAAGATTAATCGATTAGATATCCGACCTTGTGGTTGTTGATTTCATTAATTAACACTTGGACATTGGCCTTTGGTACCGTCCAAGTTATATTTCTTTGATAAAGACTCGCAGATTTCTATTTCCTTGAGTAAAGATCAAATCGATAGATTGAGATTGTAGATGGGGAAAAACGATTTGCTGATTTTTACGGAATTGAGCAGACGACCGTACAGAGGAGACTCCTAGAACCGAACGAAATGTTCAACCTCACATAGATGCACTGATAGAAAGGACTGCTTTGAATTCGATAGATCAATCTGTAGTACTGCGGCCTAAACCAAGACAATGGCCGTTCCAGAGTAAATTCGGTCAGAAGAGAGGATGGGTTGATCTGTAGGAGGGAAGCTGAGAAATGTGTGGAATCAATGGTAATCAAAGATTGTAGATGTGTTGTGTATTCTGAATAAGATAAGTTCTGAATGATTGAGTTTTCTCAACTGAGAGTGATTACTCAGATGTTGAGTTGTTGATATCGTGTTGTCAGTTTGACGTGAGATTCTTGTTGTCTCTTCAATCACGATTCAGAGACTTATTTATATTGCTGGAATTGTAGACATCATGATCCCATGAAGTGTGACAGTTGATGGAATCAAAGAGTGGGGAAATGGAAATCGTGTTTGAAACCAGTTGCTCATCGTGCGCAGACTTGGTCAATTTCCATCTACTACTTTGTTAACTCCTCCAACTGATTGCACGACTTGCTCACATTCTCATAGTGTGTTTGAAAACACGTGTCGTAGACCTCCAGACCAAAACCATAGTTAATATCCCCCCATTATGACACGATTGATGTCTCGTGGTTGTGGAGTCTGCAAGACAGACGTGTATTTAGTTAGTGAGTTGCTGACTTCATGGGACGACGAGTCCATGTATTTGCTGAGTTGAACATGGTTTTGCAAAATGTTCTGAGACTCATGAATTGAATGTGTCTGTTGAGATAAAGGTATAATTCTCACGTTGAGGTGAGGTGATATAGTATTGCTCATTCGATGAATTGTTGAATATTGAGAGTTGAACCAATATTCTTTGATTTGAGCAAATATTGTTCATTTGAGCAAGTGTTGCTCGTCTGATGAATTATTGGTAGCGTGACCAAAATAAAACATTAATTAGAATACTGGTAGTTGAACCGAGTATAATAAATAAAATGATGATCATGAGATCGTCGTAAAACTATTAGTGTTCGAAATACCAAGACCTCTTGAAGGGTTGGTGAAAAGATGATCAAATGCTGGTTCAATCATTTTTCATATAATGCTCGTCTGAGCCTTAGGTGATAAAACCTAATTAATTATGAAGAGGTGAGAGACCGACCAAGGGGTCATGAAACCGGCCCTGGTTGGTCACGGGATCGAATGACGATCACTCCATGAAAATTCCAAGATTTATGGGAAGAGTTTTGGACCTAATACGTGCAATTGCGCAAATTAGGTCAAATCATGAAGATACATGTGACCGGATCATTGCGAGCCAAAGATCCAACCTTGGTCGCTCAAGGTAACATACTCACATCGCCAGGGTGTCCGTGTCTCAGTCCTGAGAATTTTGATATTTTCTGGCGTGCATTTGAGCAACCATTTGAGAAAATATGACAACATCAGGGTTTTGCTGAAACTGGAGAAACTTCGTGAGACGAGTAAAATAATTATAAAATGAAGGAATGATAAAGTGTGGGACCGCTGAGGCCAAGGCATGGCCGGCCGTCCAGTGACCACGTCCCGTGGTGCTATTTCCTAATTTTATATTATTTTTCATGATTTTATGAAAATATCATGAAATCGAGGAGTTTGTTGAAATTAAGGAGTTTCCTTGAAGTGAAGGAGTTTCCATGGGATCAAGGAAGCAAATAATATTAAATATAATAAAAATAAGGGTGTGTGGGACCGACTAGGGCATGACCGGCCAGCTTGGGCCCGGTCCCGTGTGTTTTCCTTAATTTTATGTATTTTGTTGTATTTTTCCATGATTTGAAGGAATTTTCATAATTTGAGAGAAGTATCATGAAATCAAGGAATTCCATGGGATTAAGGAAACCTAAAATAATAATAATAAAATAAAGGGGCGTGTGGGACCGGCTGAGGCATGGCCGGCCGGCTGGGGCCCGGTCCCACGAGTTTCCCTAATTTTATATTATAATTTCATGGTTTTATGAAAATACCATGAGAATAAGGAGTTTTTATGAGATTAGGTAAATAATAATAAAATAATGAGGAACCATGAGGTGTGGGGTCGGACGGTATCAAGGCATGGCCGGTTGGCTAATAATCACGGCCCCACAATATTTTTCCCAATTTTATATTATTTCCTTGGTGCGAAGGAAACACCATGAAACTGAGGAGTTTCCTCAAAACGAAGGATATTCGTTCAAATGAAAGGATTTTCATAAGATCAAGGAAAATAAAAAAAATATGATAAAATATAAAAATGGCGTGGAATTAGCCATGGCACGGCCGGCCGGCCGGTCAGTAAGCCCAATCCCCCAGCGCCTTGGTCAATATTTAATTATTTATTATTTTTCTTCATATTTTGCATAGGTTCATTTATTCGTCGTATTTTGAAATACTCGTTCGTGCGGTGATTGTTAGTGCATCATCGTTGAGTATACTTTCACCATTTGAGTCGGGGCTTACTCGGAGGTAGCTCAGACACCCGTGCGTTGAATATTTATTACTAACCCATGGAATTCTGCTGGGAAGAACTATAGATTGAAGTAACGAAATATTACGAAAATATTTGAATATTTTCAGAAATTCAATGGATGAATCCAAGAATTTTAAGAATAATTAACTGATGGCTCTATACTAGAAGAGAAAGTTGTCTAGGAGCATTAATTATTTTGACATTAGCTTGATGGAGCTTCATATCCTTTATATAGTCAGGGAAAACTGTTTTTTGTATCCCGAATACGTTATCGCTCTATACTAGCAGAGCAAGCTGTCTAGGAGCCATCAATCTCGTGATTCTATATAGAAATAATTACCGAAGTGTTCAGTATCCATGAGATATGCCGTTGTCCAGCCGAGAGACTACATATCTGCATTTACTCTGAGAGAAAGTATTCTCAGTCAGAGGTTCGATGAGAGACCCGTATCTCAATACTCACATCTGATCGCTGGATCAAAAGTTCGTATAATTATGGGTTTACAATTTTAGCCTTTGTCGAAAATCCACCATCTACATTAAGTCCCCTGCTTAGTGAGGAACAGTCGTGTTCCTCAGTCAGCATTGAATGGTGATTTTCCTGTTATAACAATATAAGTAATTGAACTTAGCCGTAAGTTAAGACGTTACCAGATTTCTGATAGTACAAGCAAACCACGACTTGAATGAAGATCTCAGTGGCATGGTAGAGCATCGTCTAATGAACATAAATTGGCGTTGAACCGCTGATTTGGACGACGGGACCTTGGTCGGTTTAGGATTCATGGGTCTGGGCCTATGAAAAGAAATCCTTGTTTTATGAATGGACGCTTGTTCTTTCGTTAGTTTAAGGAACAAACAAAATAGACCTGAGTCTAATGATATAAAATTTTGTCTATGAGCTTTCACGAAAAAGAAATTTTATATTTTAAATATGTGAGATTTCACAAAGTGGAATAAACTCTCGTTTCAAAGGTGGATGCTCGTACGAGAGAAAAGTTTTTTTTTTAAATAGACGTGCGTCTGTTAGTAATAAAATTTTGTTTATGAGCTTTCATGAAATTTTTTATCTTCGAGCTTTCGGAAATCTTTGAAAATATACTCTTGCTTCAAAGAAAGATTCTCATGCGAGGGAGCAAAAAGTATATAGATATATTTTTCAAATTTACGTGAGCTTCACATTAAAAATATATTTTGTAAAATCAATGTTTTTCTTTTGAACAACTGTTAAAACTTGAAAGTAGATAATTATACATGGTGAAATAATGTCTGTGAGTTTTCACAATTGTAGAATACACGTCTGTCCAATTTTTAAAAACCAGTGAATGTTCACACAGTAAAATTTGTGTGGGTTGTTGACAGTTTTATGAAAATCGAGTCATGATTTTTGAATAATGAATTTTTCTCGTCTTTGCAGGTTTGACGGAACGAGCAAGTTTTCGAAATTCTGACGTTATAATCACTACAACTAGTGAAATTGTAAATAGGTAAAATTTGGATTGTTACCATTTTTGTTGCGTGTTTGTTATCGGTATATCCATGACTCCATGTCTTTCACCTCAGACAGTGGTGATTTCTAGTTACAACCACCCTTCTGGATCTTCCGGCCAACGCTCCAGAAATATCAAGTCAAATATGAAGACTTTTGCAGATGTTCATCCTGGGATGAATCAACCTTTCAGAGACGCTGGAAAGCTGGTAATTTGTATGTCTCTCGATCATCTGTGAGTCGTTCCTTATCAGCAGAAGCACCATCGACTTCAGCAAATGAGACTATCGGTTTAATATGAAGTCAATATTTGCGTTGATGGTGTAGATCCTGATTCAGATGTGAATGAACGAAGAATTTCTCCATAATTCGTCATCAGAAAATTCAGAAGTCGGTCTTTCAGTAAAAACGTTGTAGAATCTTCGTCCGATGTCGGATTTTCGCGGTCTGCATATGTATCTTCGTGCCCAAAAAATTTCCAAGCCTTTTTAAAGGAGTTCCTGAGTTTTGAACATGTTTAGGTCCTGAAAAAGGCAAAACAATAAACTTCCAGGAGGCTTTTAGAATTTTTTCAGATTGTATGTTGTCCAATGTTTTGACCACATCTCCTTGCTAGTTTCTTCAATTGCTGTGAATTTTGGATATGCTGTATAGGACATCCATACAAAGAGAATGGTATATAACCCATACATATATTATTCACCAATTTCTCCCAGCTCATCGGTTTGTACATGACAGTTTAAAATCATCTCAGATGAGCTTCCTGTAAAACACTCATGTTGTGTCTTTAAACCATTCGCTTATGTCTTGAACGGTTGGTGAAGGAATTTAATGTCATTGATTCATTTGAGATCAGGACCCCTTGATTGATACATGAGCATGGTGCTTGTAGTGCCATCTTGCTTCTGTCAGTCGTAGAAACATCACTTCTGAAACCCTGGTCACGGGACCATAGCTGAGGTTGCTTTCGAGAGGGGATGATGTAATGACCATGGTTTCATGTCCCGATGGTAGAATTACTTTTATGACGAATGATTAGCACATCAGATTCTGGTTCCACGAGTCTTGGACTGTAAAACTGATCATCATGATCAGTGGACCGTCAGTCCCCAGTATTTTGTTAAAACCTCTCCTTTTCGTTTCTTCTTCTGGAAAGACTTGGATAGAGGACCCATGTATAAAAATTGCTGTAAAGACTTAGGTGGTCGAAGTTAGAGGTACCTTGATGAAGCACTTAGTGGAAAGACCTGGTGGACACCGATCAACTGTGGAAGTCATGAATCCCGTCTAAGAATTGCTGCTTGCATGTTGTATGCTCTGGAAGCTGTAGAGACCTCATACAAGGTCGTAATTCGGTACTTGACCCCAAATTTTGAAGCTAAGAGGCTGAGTTATCACATGAGAAAAGAATAACTAAATTTGTAGTTGTAGAGGTCATCCAACGAAGCATGAACATTTGTAATTTGTAATCCCGTACAAATTTTTTCAGATTCCGTAGACTTGACGGTAAAGGCCTTAACGTTCAGCTCGTATGTCCGATTAATGTGCCCTTTTGGTATGTTGTAGAAGAGACATAGACGAACATAATTTTTTGAGGAAACATTGTCCCATTCCTCACCTATTGGTACTTTTTTGCAAACCCATGGAATGAAGTGTGTCGTATCTCATTTGTATAGGCGATGAGAACATCTTGTAGAAGACTTTGATTTGTACCCGTCCATCGTGCAAGCTTCATAAATACTTTCATGTAAACATATTTCATATCTACATTCCTTGATATGAATCCTTAGTTCTTGGAGAAGTCCGCTTCGTCGAGCAATACTTCAGAGAATGATTAGTTGATGAAACCCTGAGGATGTTGCTCCTGAGACCGTTGTTGGTGCTGAGACCATGAATGATTACGCTCCAGAGATCCTTGTCGATGCTGAGATCACTGATGGTTTTCTTATAGAGATTATTGTTGATGATGATACCATGGTTGAAGTTGCTCCAAATACCGAAAAGACTAGAACCATGATTATATATATAATATTTGCTCCTTCATCCAGTGAGCCCTTTACATTCACGAACTAGTTGATGATTTGCGTTTCCGTAAGATGAAGGTGTACTGAGAGTTCAACCTAAATTCTCTTGAAAGCATAACTTTACCATGAACTGGCTTTGTCAATGAGTCGACATTGTTGCGGTAGATAACATCAGTAGTTTTCATACTGGATGTGATTGGTGAAGAGAGAAAGTTCCTCAATCATGCAGGGGCTTGTGATGCAGAGAAATCCCATTGATGAAGTTTCACGGAATCACCTCAGGTTTCCCAGTGTATATTGAAGGAGTTAGTGCCATCCAATGTATGAATGATGTTGCATATTCTTCAGAAGTCTTATCATGGGATAATGAAGACTTATCTATTGTAGTTTAGTTACACTTTGATCGTGATGGTGTTGAATCAATGTGTCATCGTTGAGACATTTGTGTTGAAGCTGTACTCTTTGATTGGGAGTACAATTTGACGGCTTTTTATATGCTTGAGCGTTGAAGCGAATATTCCTTAAGCATCGAATGTCTTAGGGGTTTGATCATCTCGTCCCTGGAGTATCTTCTACTGATTCAGCATCCCTTTCGTTGCAGTAGTGGGATTTGACACTTGTGCAGACATCGGAGCTTTATGATTTTGTGGAACACATGGACTTGCAGGAGAAATTCCCAAAGTGTTCTTTGTCATGTTTGTACGTCAGTAATGAATGTTTCAGTGCTTGATTCAGAGAAACATCAGATTCAACCACTTGGTGAAATGCAAATGCTGTGAAACTACCATTCATAATGTCTCGTAGATTTACTAGCATAATTAAGTCCCCATGCTAGGATAGCATGTGGGGAAATAAATTACATAGACATGGGATGAGACTTTCCTGAGTTAGGAACCTCTTGATGAATGTATATGCATCTTTTGCAGGTTCTTGCTTCAACCTCGTCAAAGTTTGAAATTCCTCAAAGTACTCTGATGATGGAATGTCCGTCAAATCTTCTGGATCAGAACTTTATTCGTTGGAGAGATGTGCGACCAAAAGATCTTTGTAAGTACCCATCTTTTCAGCATGGATCCACGCTCGTCTGAAGGACCTGTCATATCCATGGATCTTCCTGATTATGTGAAACTTGGTTTTTTGTCCAGGTTGAACTTATGTTCAATTTGAGAATGATGTAGCCATAAGTATTTCCGATCGCTCCTTCAAGGTCTCTGATTGAGATGGAGCATGAGTATCTTCTAGTGAAGTGATGCATGTGGATCCGATGGTTTTGAGGAGAATGTTGTTGATGGAGGTGTCAACATCAATCAACGTTCTTCCAAATTCGTTTCTTCTGAGATTGACTGTGGTAAGCAGTCCCCAGTCGTACATCTCTTGGTCTGTGGCGGGAGGCTCAAGAAGTATTTTCATAATGGAATTCTTGACACGATGTGGTTCAGTACTGTGAATATGTTTCTCCTTTGTGTCTTCGACAGATAACGCAATTCACGTTCGACCAAGGATAGAACTGCCTCTTTGATAGGTTGTTCAGAGAGTGTAAAGGTTCTTATTGGGAGATGATTCTTGTCTACTCCTTCAGTCCCCAGTTGAAGATACTGTGGATCAACCTTCTCTTTGAAAATATGCTTCAAAACTCCGCAGTCGCTTGTGCGATGATTGACGAACCTGTGGAAGCGGCAGTAACAAGGACTTTCCATGTCTTCTTCAGTTGGTTCTTTCTTGACATATGTAAATTTTATTACACCATCTTGGACCCAGACATCCAGGAGTTCGATCACCTCTTCAATGGAAAAAGGAAAGTCAGGTGCTTCTTGATCAGAAACTTTTGTGTGTTGGTCAGAGGCTTGTGCATCTTGCTTATCCTTCCTTTGTGCTTTTGAAGGAGCTGAGTTATGCTTGTGGAGGTTTGTCTTTCGTTTTCTACCTTCATATACAATGTTTTTTGGATGGTTGGAGGTTTTATGCTTCTTGATCATACGTCTGCTACCTCGAGTGTCTCGCAGTTCTTCAGCCTTTGTAGCTTTTGTTCTTTCTAATAAAACAGGTGCAGTAGTTTCCGATCTCTTGGCTGCTTCATGGAGTTCTTAGAAGGTCTGAAACCTAAGATTTTCCAATAAAGCTCTGTAGACTGGAATCATTCCGTTGATGAATAAGTCCACAAGTTGTTGCTCTGTGATATTTTGATCATGGCAATCCAACGCTTGAACTCTGAACTTTTTCACATAGTCGTTAGGATGTTCGTTGTTACTTTGAAACATCCTTCCGAGATCAGAGAGGGTAACTTACTCTGAAACGAAGAAATACTTTCTATATAAAGCATTAACCATTTCTCCCCAACCGTTGATAGTTCCTGGTGCGATGTTGTTGTACTAGGTGTATGCTCTGCCTTTCAAGGATTTTGAAAATTCTTTGAGGCGAACAACATGGTTATGCTCGTGTTCACCTAAACTTCCAGGAACCGAGAAACATGTTCCCGAGCATTGCCGGTTCCGTCATACAAATTAAAGGTTGGAGAGGTATAACCTTTTGGAAGAGGAATTCTTTGCGTAGCAGCAGGGTATGGAGGATGGTGATGATGGACATGTGGGGTCTTGTCCTTTCCTCGGTTCTCCATAAGGCGTTCTAGATCTTCCCGAGTGATGAAATTTGATGGTTCCTTCGCTGATGGATTGTCTGCAGCTTTGCGGACTTCATCGTCGTCTACTGTACGAATTGAAATTACCCCAGGATCAACGTCTGAGGATTTTTCCTTCTCTTTTCCTTTGCCTTGAGTTTTCTTTGACATCGCATCAGTGAGAGTCTTCAAATGATTCAATAGCTCTTTCTGTGATGTAGCCATATCGATTTCATTCTTTTCAAGAGTCTCTTGCACTTTCACGAGATCAACAATGGTAGGTGGTGGATTTCCTCTGACTTCCTCAGGGTGTCGGCCAAACAGAGGATGACTCTCCGTGTTAGTGTGAGGAGGAGTAATGTCACCACCGCCGGTGTTAGAGTCCAGAATGGTTTCCGAGATATCCTCATTGTCGTTGTTGTTGTTGCTAGTGCCAGAGCCATTTGTGTTGGAACCTGTAACTAACCCAGACCTAAGACCAACCATCTTGTGAAATTGAGATTGCAACCGAGAGAATGATCTACCACTGTGGTCGCCAATCTGTAGATGGGGAAAAACGATTTGCTGGTTTCTACGGAATTTAGGAGACGACCGTACGGAGAAAACTCCTTGAACCGAGCGAAATTTTCAGCCTCACACAGACGCACTGCTAGAAGGGAGTGCTTTGAATTCGATAGATCAATCTGTAGTACTCCGGCATAAACCAAGACAATGGCCATTCCAGAGTAAATCCGGACACAAGAGAGGATGGGTTGATCTGTAGGAGGGAAGCTGAGAAATGTGTGGACTCAATGGTAATCAAAGATTGTAGGTGTGTTGTTTATTCTGAATAAGATAAGTTCTGAATGATTGATTTTTCTCAGTTGAGAGTGATTACTCATATGTTGAGTTGTTGATCTTGTGTTGTCAGTTTGACGTGAGATTATTGTTGTCTCTTCAATCATGATTCAGAGACTTATTTATATTGCTGGAATTGTAGACACCATGATCCCATGAAGTGTGACAGTTGATGGAATCAAAGAGTGTGGAAATGAAAATCGTGTTTGAAACCAGTTGATCATCCTGCGGAGACTTGGTCGATTTTCCATCCACTACTTTGTTAACTCCTCCAACTGATTCACGACTTGCTCACATTCTCATCGTGTGTTTGAACACACGTGCCGTAGACCGCCAGACCAAAACCCTAGTTAAGATCCCCCCATTATGACATGATTGATGTCTCGTGGTTGTGGAGTCTACAAGACAGACGTGTATTTAGTTAGTCAGTTGCTGACTTCATGGGATGATGAGTCCATATATTTGATGAGTTGAACATGGTTTTGCAAAATGTTCTGAGACTCATGAATTGAATGTGTCTGTTGAGACAGAGGTATAATTCTCACTTTTAGGTGAGGTGATCAAGTATTTCTCATTTGATGAATTGTTGAATATTGAGAGTTGAACCAATATTCTTTGATTTGAGCAAATATTGCTCATCTGAGCAAGTGTTACTCGTCTGATGAATTATTGGTAGCGTGACCAAAATAAAACATTAATTAGAATACTGGTAGTTGAACCGAGTATAATAAATAAAATTATGATCATGAGATCGTCGTAAAATTATTAGTGTTCGAATCTAGAATTATGATCCTTGGACTCAGAAACCCTAATTTGATCAATTGATGACCAATTGATGGTTTATGGAAAATTCAACCATGGGCTGAAGGAGGGACCGGATACATGAGACCATGAGTCGATCATGTAGCGCCCATATGCTCGCGTGAGAAAATACCAAGACCTCTTGAAGGGTTGGTGAAAAGATGATCAAATGCTGGTTCAATCATTTTTCATATAATGCTCGTCTGAGCCTTAGGTGATAAAACCTAATAAATTATGAAGAGGTGAGAGACCGACCAAAGGGTCATGAGACCGGCCCTGGATGGTCACGGGATCGAATGACGATCACTCCATGAAAATTCCAAGATTTATTGGAAGAGTTTTGGACCTAATACGTGCAATTGCGCAAATTAGGTGAAATCATGAAAATACGTGGGACCGGCTCATTGTGGGCCAAAGAGCCAACCTTGGTCGGTTAAGGTAACATGCTCACGTAGCCAGGGTGTCTGTTTCTCAGTCCTAAGAATTTTGATATTTTATGGCATGCATTTGAGCAACCATTTGAGAAAATATGACACAATCAGGGTTTTGCTGAAACTGAGGAAACTTCGTGAGACGAAGGAAAATAATTATAAAATGATGGAATGATGAAGCGTGGGACCGCTGAGGCCAAGTCATGGCTGGCCGTCCAGTGACCTCGGTCCCGTCGTGCTTTTTCCTAATTTTATGTTATTTTTCATGATTTTATAAATATCATGAAATCAAGGAGTTTGTTGAAATTAAGGAGTTTCCTTGAAGTGAAGGAGTTTCCATGGGATCAAGGAAGCAAATAATATTAAACTAATAAAAATAAGGGCTGTGGGACCGACTAGGGCATGGTCGGCCGGCTTGGGCCCTGTCCCGTGCGTTTTCCTTAATTTTATGTATTTTGTTGTATTTTTCCATGATTTGAAGGAATTTTCATAATTTGAGAAAAATACCATTAAATCAAGGAATTCCATGGGATTAAGGAAACCTAAAATAATAATACTAAAATAAAGGGGCGTGTGGGACCGGATGAGGCATGGCCGGCCGGCTGGGGCCCGGTCCCACGAGTTTCCCTAATTTTATATTATATTTTTCATGGTTTTATGAAAATACCATGAGATTAAGGAGTTTTTATGAGATTAGGGAAATAATAATAAAATAATGAGGAACCATGTGGTGTGGGGCCGGCCGGGATCAAGGCATGGCCGGTTGGCCAATAATCACGGCCCCATAATATTTTTCCCAATTTTATATTATTTCTTCGGTGCGAAGGAAACACCATGAAACTGAGGAGTTTCCTCAAAACGAAGAATATTCGTTCAAATGAAAGGATTTTCATAAGATCAAGGAAAATAACAAAAAATATGATAAAATATAAAACTGGCGTGGGATTAGCCACGGCACGGCCGACCGGCCAGTAAGCCCAATCCCCCAGCGCCTTGGTCAATATTTAATTATTTATTGTTTTCCTTCCTATTTTGCATAGGTTCATCGTTTCGTCGTATTTTGAAATACTCGTTCGTGCGGTGATTGTTGGTGCATCATCGTTGAGTACACTTTCACCATTTGAGTCGGGGCTTACTCGGAGGTAGCTCAGATGCCCGTGCGTTGAATATTTATTACTGACCCATGGAATTCTGCTGGGAAGAACCATAGATTGAAGTAACTAAATATTACGAAAATATTTGAATATTTTCAGAAATTCAATGGATGAATCCAACAATTTTAAGAATAATTAACTGATGGCTCTATACTAGAAGAGCAAGCTTTCTAGGAGCATTAATTATTCTGACATGAGCTTGCTGGAGCTTCATATCCTTTATATAGTCAGGGAAAACTGTTGTTTGTATCCTGAAGACGTTATCGCTCTATCCTAGCAGAGCAAGCTGTCTAGGAGCCGTCAATCTCGTGATTCTATATAGAAATAATTACTGAAGTGTTCAGTATCCATGAGATATGCCGTTGTCCAGCCGAGAGACTATATATCTGCATCTACTCTGAGAGAAAGTATTCTCAGTCAGAGATTCGATGAGAGACCCGTGTCTCAATACTCACATCTGATTGCTGGATCAGAAGTTCGTATAATTATGGGTTTATGATTTTATCCTTCGTCGAAAATCCACCATCTACAGAGATAATAACTCCTTGAGATACTTTTTATCTAGATTGAGTCTGACTGTCTAGTTGATTTTCTAGCAAAGTATTTCGAAGTTAGTCCATACAGATTGCTAATCGAATTATTGGGTGGTGTTGTTAAACCCCCGCTTTTTAAATTGGTATCAGAGCAGGAAAACACGTTTAAGACCTTATCAGTCTGTGTTTGTAGCGATCTGACTCTATGGATAGAGGTGTTATCTCTATTAACGTACCACCTGTCTTCGATGGCTCTAATTACTTATGGTGGAAAATTTCTATGCGAGATTTTCTTCAAGCACGTGATTTTCAATCATGGGTATATGTTGTTAATGGGTATGATGCTCCCGTTGTGGAAGTTGGTGATGTAAACGTTCCCAAACCTATTAGTGAATATACTCCTTCCGAGATACTTGCTGCTAAGAAAAATTACGACGGTTTGAATGCTATCATACATGCCATTACCCCAAACCTTCAGAACCATGTGTGTAATTGCACTCGGTCTAAAGAAGCTTGAGATATATTAGAAACCGTATTCGAAGGAAACTCCAGTGAAAAGGAACCAGGCTTCAAAAGCTTAATTCCGATTGGGAGAACCTTCGTATGGAATATGAAGATTCATTTGATGAGTTTAATCACAAAATGTCTGAAATTGTTAACGCATATTTTGCGTTGGGTAAGACTATTACTGAAAAGGACATTGTGATGAAAATTCTCAGTTCGCTGCCATCTAGATACGAGTCTAATAAGAATTCCATCATTGAAGGGAATAACCTCGATAATCTTTCCAGAAACACCTTGATTGGGAAGCTTAAGATCTTTGACCATGAGCATACATTCATAGTCGGTAAGGATGTTGCCTTTTAAGCATAGAAGAACACTAAATTACTTTTCAAAGGTAAAAGTGTTCATGTCTCTGAGGATGATCAGTCTGAGAATGATTTTTCAGATGAAGACCTTCATAAGTCGAACCCCTTCATCACAAGACAGTTTAGGGATCTTCTGTTGAAGAGAAGTAAACGGTTCTCGAGAGACAAACCTAGGTCATCAGACAAACCTCACGGTCGCGCACCTCCTAAAAACAGGGATGCTGACGAGGACATGCCTCAGTGCTTTAAGTGTAAGGGTTTTGTCCATTTTGCTAACGAATGCCCAAATCGTAGAAAATACACTGGGAACAAAGGTCTAGCTGTAACACTTGATGAAATTTTTGATACTTATGATTCCGTTGAAGATAGGAAATCAAGTGTAGGGCTCCTTGGTGAAAAGATCGATTTTGATACTTGTAGCAATACATATATCAACCTCAATGGGTTCAGAGAAGAAGGAAACCCAATCAAGCTGGAAGATTCACTAACTGGAAACCCTGTCAGTAATGTTTCAGGATCTACTGTATGTTTAGATGCTTGCACATCTCAGATGCCTGAATACTATCCAAGATTGACATGCTCGTTTTGTTTGATGAGGGGACACAAACTATCAAGGTGTTACAAGTACAGGCACCAAATAAGGCACGCGAGCAAACTTCAACGAAGAGCAGATCGATCAGCAAGAAATCTGAAACTTGATCAGAAGACCGCAGAGGTGTGTAGGATCTTATCTTCATATAAGATGTTGGTTTCCAGGGATAAAAGAAGACCAGTTGGAAAAAAAGTATGGTCTCGTTTTGATAGACATAAATCAGAAGATTCCTCCCATGAGGAAAAAGATGGACAAATCGTTGTTCATCGCAACACAACTTGATTGTGTTGTTGGAATAATCTTGTCTCATGTGCCTGGTTGAAAATAGAAAAGATTGAAGAGATGATTCAGGCTTCAGAAAAGTTTTTCTTCTTTTCGTAGTTTTGTTAGTTTTTGTCTATTAGATAAAAGAAAGGGTTATTATCGACAATTCTACTCTTTATAGGGTTTTAGAATTGACCGTGTACGAACCTGTCATAGGCTTCGAACCCTACATTCCTTTTTCCTGTCTGACATCCTTTATAAGATTGCTTGTTGAGTTAAGTGATTCCATCACACAAATCCAGTTGTTAATAACCGTTCTGAAAGCATTATGTCTTCAGTCGGAAAGGATGTCAACATGATTGTTAAGCCTTCAATCAAGGGAAAAGAGAAATCTCATGTGTCTAAGTCCCTGAAAAGAAAAATGAGAAGCACAAGAAAACCCAGGGTTGTTCCTTCTAATTCTCAGAAGTTTTCCGATGTTCTTGATGATTTAAAGGAATTAAGAAGGGAGATTTGTGAAATAAAGTCTTTCGTGTCCAAATCTTTGGAAACTCAGAGGACCCTAATTCGACTGTTTCAGCCAAGACAGTTCGTAGGCATTGACACCTATCTCCGTGAACCTTATGTTCCAATGGCTGTTGATGACAGGGAGTTCGGGAATGATAAATAATTTCTCAAAGGAATTAATGCCTAAGATGTCTTATTTTTGGTTTAGTTGGAAGAATAACTAGTGCTTTGAATAGCGATGATTGTGACTACACATAGATATTTTGTTTTTCATCTTCTTATATTACTTTTTAGGTTTATTTGGTTTTAAATTATAAAAATATTTGGAGGATGATGTTTTGCAATATTTAATCTTGATTTGTTATATTGCAATATTTTTATGGGATATTTATTGTTTGCGTCCGTGAACTTGAAGGTCCTATATTGTTGTCAAAAGTAAAGTCGTTCATAAATCGGTATTCATATTGATGAAAGGATTAACAAATACAAAAGTTATGCCTATGCAATCATGTATTTGATGGAAAATAGGATTAAAATCTTTTGTATGACAAGGATAAAGTCTATTATATTGTTGTGCATAATGATAGAAAATAGAATAGATCCTTGTATGTTATCCACGGTATTGATCTTCATTGATCCATTTTATTATGTATTACCGTGAAGGCTCCATTGTGTGTCTTATGTTGAGCACGGTACAACTAAGTCGATTTCTATTGGCATGGTTGGTTGTTCCGTGAGACGCTATGTGTTGAGCATTAGGAACTAAATTAATCAACTAGTTGGTTATTTAGTTTGTATTCCATAAGTTTTTCTTATGTTGAGTACATGTATGGTTAAGGTTGTCATGTCCTATGATAAACTTAATCTCGGTTCCATAATTCTCTTATGTTGAGCCCAAAAGAAATAAATTAATCATCTTGTTTGGTTATTTAGTTAATTGCTCCGGAAGTATTCTTTTGTTGAGCAAGCCCTCTGACAATTAAATTGGTTACTTCGGTGATTAGTTTGGTTGTATTTCAATTGGATTAACTATAGATTGTATTGCAATTAATCTAGTTGTGTTTTCATATATTCTACAAGTTCTTGTGTTGAGTATATGAACGGCTATACTAATCATGTTCTATTGGTTAATGTAGTCATTTATATTCCATAAGGTTCTCCTTTTGTTGAGTATTTGAACGGCTAAGTTAGTCACCTCCATATGATTAACTTAGTCGTAGCTCCGTAGGTTTACTTATGTTGAGCACAATCAATTGAATTGATCATTTTTTGTGGTTTAATTTAGTTGTGTATTCCAATTAAATTAATCATGGGTTTACTTGTGGTTAATTTAGTTGAATTTTGGATATAGAAAATCATTCTCATGGTTTTTGGTGTCCAAATTAAAAATCCTTCTTTTCTTTCGAAATTAAGGTCGCTCATGTTGTTCCCTTGGGGATGACATCAAATGGGGTAGAGTTCTTTTGAACTTGTGATTAATGGTAATATCTTGCGGGGAGTGCGACTGTGGAATTTTAAAGGGGTTATCTTGTATCTTTAAACTCCTTGATGAATGTTGTTAGCTTCGGCTATAAGATTGCATCTAAATTAAGTTGGTATGCATTTTTCTTTTAGTCTATGAAATGTCTCTTGTGGAAATTTCATTATGAACCCGTTCTTGTACCTTTGCCAATTTTATTGACAAAAAGGGGGAGAAATATTGTAGGTCACACTACAAATACATATGGTTTTCGGATCATTGTGTAAGGGGGAGTGGTTTCCATGATCGAGATGGAGTATTGACTAAGGTGGAGTGATACATATCACCGTAGTATTATTGTTAAAGTCGTGATGCAATTGGACTTTGATGTTCATAATAATACTATGTCACTGTATAATAATGATTGAGAATCTCGAGTTATCTCATTGTTGTAGCTACGGATCTTCAACAACGATGGTGCTAAACTTACAACCTTTGGGATCATTGGAGTTCTTGGAAGGACGAAGATTTTAAGGAACGTTGAAGATTAGACTATGGAATAGGAGCCACTAAAGTTTATCTTTTTTGTATTCCATATGTATTAATAGGTTTGTCACTAAAATTGACAAAGGGGGAGATTGTTAGAGCATAGCTCGGTGAACTTCGCATGCGTTGCTATATCAAGCATATTTGTCAATGTTAGTGATCAGAACTATGAGTCTTGATATCTATCCTACTATAGCTAAGTCTCGGACTACGATAGGAAAAATGTAGAAGAGATCAATGACTTCACGACGATTCATCATACAACTACGAAGATCTACACCAAGGAACCGTGGAGCTTCATCAACAAAAAGGTATGTGGATAATTGAACTTATCTATCACTCAAAAGTGTATCTGTTCTATCTCCTACTTTTTATGAGACAAATTCGTATGTTATATAGACTGGATCATACACACTTAACATTTCGAGCTGAGTATTCAATGCTTATCTATTTCTCGAAATCGTGTGTTGGTAAAGCGTTTCGCATTGATCAAGTTTATCTTTAACTAGTGACGAAAGTCATGAAACGTTTAAATCACTTTGAGAATTTCTCTGACGTGAATTGGTCTATGAATAACGGCTACATAGCGTCCTCTGAGAATGTTCCAATGATTGAAATGGGAGTTTAGATAACATAACCATGTATGCCTTGAACCGAATTTTTCGAACTTTGTTGATCAAGAGAAATCGGAAGGATTATGGAATTGGCTTGCCAAGTCCGTGAACTGTCGGAGGTTCTCATCTCGAGAATTTCTGCTGGGATTTCAAAATAACTTGTTTGTTGCTAAGTCCACGAACTGGCGGAAGTTCTTGTTCCGGGAATTTCTGCTGAGTTTGGAAAACTCAACCGATTTACTTAAGTCCGTGAACTTGTTTGTGAGATTAAGAGGTTATGATCTAAAGATGTGTTCTGAACATGAAACATTAAATTATTAAGGAATGATTTATGAAAACCGTGGCTATAATGTTCATGAGTCGATTCAATCGAATCGAATCATCTTTGTTTCAATTGTGTCTTGTGTAGTTACTAAGATCTCATAGAAATTGAACACCTCTCTAACTAGTTCATTTGAGTCAACTGAACTAGTTATGGTGAAGATGAACAAGGTTAATATGAAATGCTCATATGGTTGACCTTTTGGGTTACTATGTTGAACCAACATACACGAACACGTTTGGGCATGGTTCTCACGAACCCAGTAAACGTTTAACGGTTGAGAAATATTAGCTTGAATCTAAATCAGGTTTTCATCTAACGGTGAATAATGATTGCTTTGTACCTATAGCAAAACCCTGATTTGAAGACTACATATAGGAAACATCTAGCTTTGAGCAAACCTAATCCTCATACGTTTGTGTGATACTAGTGCGCTCGCTAGAGTCGATCTCCATTAACCCTTGAGTTTCTTCTCTAAACTTGGGTTAACGAATTAAATACTTCATTGGGATTGTGAATCCAAACAGATACTACTTTATCGTAGTTGTGTGATCTGATCTTGCATCTGCTATCGTATGAGTACAATCTTTGATTGACTTAAGAACGTGAGAGTGCTCCGATAGGCAAGATAAAGAAGTCACAAACATCTTTGTCTCACTGTTTTTGATTCCTTGACAAACCGCCTGTGTAGTCAGGAAGGCTTGTTGAGAGGTAATTTATTAATCTAGGCTGTTCTTCGGGAATATAAGTCCGGATTATCAATTGGTTCCTGTTCACCTTGATTTCATATCAAAAGACGGAACAAAACCTAGGGTTTATCTGTGGAAGACTGATTTATCCATTTGATAGACTTTTCAGTGTGAGAAAGATTTGTTTATTGCCAAGTCTGTGATTTTGGGTTGCAGCAACTCTTAGTTGTGGGTAAGAACAGCTAAGGGAATCAAGTACGAAGTGTCCTGCTGGGATACGGGGCGTAGGAGTACAACTGTACCTTGTATCAATGGGAGATTCATAGGGGTTTAACTATAGTCCATTACGAAGTTAGTTTGCAGTAGGCTAGTGTTTGTAGCGGCTTAATACAGTTTGTATTCAATCTGGACTAGGTCCTGGGGCTTTTCTGCATTTGCGTTTTCCTCGTTAACAAAACTTCTGGTGTCTGTGTTATTTCAGTTTCCGCATTATATTTTTTATCTTTATAATTGAAATAATACTGGTTGTGCGTTAAAAATTAATCGAATATAGATCCGACCTTGTGGTTGTTGATTTCATTGATTAACACTTGGACATTGGTCTTTGGTACCGTCCAAGTCTATCTTTCTTTGATAAAGACTCGCATATTTCTATTTGCTTGAGTAATCAAATCGAGAAATTGAGATAATAACTCCTTGAGATACTTTCTATCTAGATTGAGTCTGACTGTCTAGTTGATTCTCTAGCAAATATTTTAGAGTCATTCCATATATATTGCTAATCGAATTATTGGGTGGTGTTGTTAGACCCCCGCTTTATCAGGTACCAAAGACCAATGTCCAAGGATAAATCAATATCAATCAACAACCAAAGGTTGTATTTCCAATTGATGATCTTAGCGCACAACCTATATTATTTCTATTATATAACAAATATAATGGGGAAAAGAAATAAAACAGACACCAGAAATTTTGTTAACGAGGAAACTGCAAATGCAGAAAAACCCCGGGACCTAGTCCAGATTGAATACACACTGTATTAAGCCGCTACAGACACTAGCCTACTACAAGCAAACTTCGGACTAGACTATAGTTGAACCCTAATCAGTCTCCCACCGATCCAAGGTACAGTTCGGCTCCTACGCCTCTGATCCCAGCAGGATGTTGCGTACTTGATTCCCTTAGCTGATCTCACCCACAACTAAGAGTTGTTGCAACCCAAAATCGCAGACTTGATAATAAACAAATCAGTATCACACAGAAAAGTCTATCAAAGGATAAACCTGTCTCCCACAGATAAACTCTAGGTTTTGTTCCGTCTTTTGATAGATATCAAGGTGAACATGAACCAATCGAGAATTATATTCCCGAAGAACAACCTAGATTAATCAATCACGTCTCAACAAGCCTTCTTGACTACACAGGTGGTTTGTCAAGGAATCACAAACAGTGAGACGAAGATGTTTGTGACTTCTTTATCTTGCCTATCGGAGAAATCTCACGATCTCAAGACAATCAACCGATTGTATTCGTACGATTGAATATGCAAGATCAGATCACACAACTACGATAAAAGTAGTATCGGTCTGTCTTCACAATCCCAATGAAGTCTTTAAGACGTTAACCTGACTTTAGAGAAGAAAATCAAAGGTTAATGGAGATCGACTCTAGCGAGCGCACTAGTATCACACAAGACGTGTGGGGATTAGTTTTGCTCAAAGCTAGATGTCTCTTATATATAGTCTTCAAATCAGGGTTTTGCCTTAGTTACAAAGCAATCCTTATTCACCGTTAGATGAAAACCTGATTTAGATTCAAACTAATATTTCTCAACCGTTAGACCGAAAACTTAGCTTGACACACATACTTAGGTATACGTTTAATGGATTCGTGAAAACCATGCCCAAACGTGTACGTGTATGTTGGTTCAACATAGTAACCCAAAAGGATAACCATATGAGCATTTCATATTAACCTTGTTCTTCTTCACCATAACTAGTTCAATTGACTCAAATGAACTAGTTAAAGAGTTGTTCAATTTCTATGAGATCTTATGTAACTACACAAGACACAATTGAAATAAAGATGATTCGATTGAATCGGATCATTAACTTTGTTAGAGCATTGCGGCTGAACCCACCAAGCGTTGGTATGTCAAGTTTGGTTGTCATATTTTAGCGAACCAAAACTCAAGTTAAGAGTCGCTTGATTATACTCTTGAGTTAAACTTCGTATAGGTTAGCTTGAAAGCATTAGGATATGAGACATACAAGTATTGCGAAGTCTTGAAGATGTGAAGAAGCAAGGAGCTACAACGACAACAATCATCCTTCCATTTGAGGTTAGTGATATTTGACTTGAACTGTTTCATTTCCTAACGTATCTTTCAAGTCGTGCATATTGAAAACATAACTTCGAAGCATATTTGAACTCTAGATAGACATAATATTAAGGAATACAATACGAGGTTTATTGCTTAACCATTAAACTTTTAAATAAGACATCGCCATAATCATTTAAATGCTATTGTGATTATGTATGGGTATAAGGTGAGTATTTCATCCTAGGGAACAATGTTTACATGTGTCCTAAGGAAGTAAGTTCATAAACTTGTTTTGTGAACCGAAAAGGAAATTTCCATGTGTTATTGGTTTTTTTATTCATTGCATATCTTATGAACAACCAATATGTATGATAAAGTAGAACCACTCACAACTTGTTGTGTTCTTGGTAGAACTATTCACAAAGGCCTGACTTTTGTATTGGTATAACTTTTATTAGTAAAACCAATCTTAAGTAATCACCTTGGTATGTATTGGTTTTGTGTCTGCCATGGGAAAAGGGGAACCGATACTTGTAAGGGGTGAAGAGAACCTATCCTAGTAAGGGGTGAAGGGGAACCGATCCTTGTAAAGGGTAAAGGGGAACCGATCATTGTAAGGGGAGAAGGGGAACCGATCATAGTAAGGGGTGAAGGGGAACCGATCTTTGTAAGGGGTAAAGGGGAACCGATCCTTCTAGCGGGTGCAGTACATTAAGGGGAACCGATCCTTGTATGTGGTGCAACAAGTTTACAGAAGAAAGGGAAACCGATCATGTGAAGGTATGCAACACATATAAGTTAGATACCATATATATGTGGGGAACTGATCCTAGTACCTAGTCAACCGAATATCTTGGTAAGCTAGTGTGACTATGCTTATTACTCACATGGAGGTATAGCCAGAACTTGTTTTGGTAGGACCGTAAACCCATGAGTGTGATTGAATGTTTGGTTTGATCAATCACATAGTTCTTGAAAGTCAGATGAACCAATTCTAAATTGTTTGGAAGTGTGGCAAATCGTTTTCAAGATTGTAAGTGTGAAAGAGAACTGACAAAGTAAAGATGTCGACAAACTTTGAACACGTGCTGAGAATGTTTATTTCTATAATTGTTCAAAGATATTCCTTAAAGGCTAAATGGAAGAGAATCCCATAATCGAAACATAAGTAAGTTAAGAATTTTTTAATTAAGGTTATTAATTTATCTTGGTAGAAAATTATGGAATTAGTAATGTGTATTTACTAATTAGAGTTTTCGAGAGATTTCGATTGTTATTTTTGGACAGAGCATTTCCAGGAATTATGAAAACCGAATCTGTGCTTTTATGAGTATCTTGAGAATATTTTCGGTTTTGGAAATTCCTTGGTGTCCAAACTTCCTTGTCTATAAATACACGAAGTTTTCCTTTCTAGCAAACTAATCCTTCGTAACATTTGACTTCCTCTTTTGTCGTTGTTACTGGTGTAGCCGCCTATCGGAGAGGAGAGTAATCTAATTAGGTGAAATCTCTTATGACCACTCTTTTTAAAGTCTTCTTTGGGATTGAGAAGCTCTAGCACGACCCGTTGGTGGGAAACTAGATAATTGCATTTTATCTTTGTTTTCGATTGGTTTGATTTACTAACGGTGGTTGAAATATGATTGCACCTAGTTTGTTTATGCTTGAGAATCTTCTCTTCTGATATAAGATTCACTCAAACTAGTTCAAAGTTTCGACATGGATCTTTAGACTGTTGTTAGTTCTAAAGACGATCTTGTGATAATCTATTGCTAACAGACTTCGTTATGTGCATGATTGATCACAAGAGATTCAGGTGATTGCGTGCAGGTGTTTATTGAAGATTTAAGAAGATTTAAAGACAAAGAAGATAGTGAAGATCTGACTTGGGTTTTATAATCTTTGGTGTGCACAATACTTGTTTGGGAAAAGAGGATCCAATTAATAATTAGTTTATCCTTGTGGTAGATTGGATTGATTTATTGAGTAGATCGACATCAACACGATTCCTTGGGATTAAAGGTGTTGTTGTCTTAATCTTAACCGATTACTTTAGGGTGATTGAACATAAGATAGATCTAGACCCGACGAAGGAGTTTATGTTGAGATAAACGGAAGAGGCTTTGTCTGACTCATATCAGTTGGTTGAAGAGAGTTGATACCAAACAGATTTCTTGTTCCTTTACTGTTTGGAATATGAACCAAAGGGATTGTTCCAAGTACGTGACTTATTTATAAGTTGGAGGCGTGGGAATACAAACGGAACTAGGTATACTATAGAGTTAGGTACTTGGTCTCAACTATACAAAGTTAGTGTAATTTTGTGTAGCGGCTTAATCCTGAGAGTATTCAATTCTGGACTAGGTCCCGGGGTTTTTCTGCGTTTTTGGTTTTCCTCGTTAACAAAATCTTGCTATGTCATTTACTTTTATTTTTCGCATTATAATTGTTTTATTATAATTAAAGTAAATTACACAAACTTTATTGTGTTTGGTTAAGTCCGAACCTTTGTATAAGTAAACATACTTCGTTGTTGTATTGTCTCGATCTCGTATCCATAGACGATCACACGAAGTGTGAACCGATTAGTTGTATTGTCTCGACTCAGTCCATAGACAATCAATTTCGGAGAAAGGACTTATAGGTCGAATTTTTTTTAGCTTGAGGAATATTTGGGTACCCTCGCCTTTTCAATTGGTATCAGAGCAGGCAAACATAAAAGATCTAACAATCTATGTTTGGTGCGATCCCACCTATAAGAACGAATCCAAAGGATCATTCAATTAACGTAATTCAAGATAAAGAGAATATGATCTCAAGAAAAACCAATGTAAATCGGTCTCGAAAGTCTTTTCGAAAATCAAGCAAAAATTCTATGACTAATGATTTGATTACAAATCAGATTCCTGATCAAAAAGGAGTGAGTTCGAAACTCAAGAAACATGGATTGGACTCGTACTCACATACTTGTGAGAAATCTTCTTAAAAGAGATTCGATTCACTCCTTATCCCAAGTTATGAATTTGCTAAAATGAGGGAAATCTTTTTCAAAACTATTGAAAAGATTTTAGAAAAGAGTAAATCCATTGACATTCTAGATGATGTCCTAGAACTTGTTGTTCAACTGAATGTAAGAATATGTGAAGGAAAGTGAGAAACACTCAGTCTTCAAAATAATCTAATATATTATGAGGAACAAAAATTGGCTTTATACAATGGAGTTCATCGAAAGACTATAGAGTGCGAAAATCTTACTCATTCGCTGGAACACTCACAGATAAGGAATAAGGTACTCATTGAGAAGCTTATTACAGTTACCTACCAAGAGGTATATTTGAAAAAAATGTTTGGAGAAATATTTTCAACAAGGAATGAAAACCTTAAGAGGACATATAAAACGTATTGAACAAGAGACGTTAGCAAACTGTCGATTGGCAGATCTAGACATTACGGGTTCAAGTTCATGGAACATACCATCCTGGGCGCAAAGAGTAATTAAGGATATTATATCTCATAATTCCCTTAACAAAGAGGATGGGTTTAGAACCCACGAAGAAGAACATGATTCTGTTCAAAGGGGAGAAAGATTTTCTCCTGAAGTGTATGATGAGGATTATCCTCATCCCGGTGTGTAATCGCATTGGAGTGTGCATTCTTACTTGCCCAATCTTCGGATGTAAGGAAGCACTCATACCTGGGAAGCTGGTATCCAACTAATATCTCTTATTCAATATAGAAAGATTACACAATCTACCTTAAAGATATGCATCTATTTGGTAGAAAGGTTGTCTTACAACAACTTGTGTAAAATGGATTAGACAGTATCTATTGATACCGATTTTTGGAGATATTCTCTTTAAAAATATTGTGTTGATATAACACATTAGATGCGAAAATATTTTTCAAATCTTGTCAGAAATATTTATTTAAGGCTGATATTTAAGTTAGGAATGTGTTAAAGGTATTCCTTGTTTTAGTACTCAAAGTTTCAGAGAACTTATACAAAAGAATGAACTCTCAAACCAGATCTCAAGCACAACTTCTGAAAGCCTTGAGTGGAATGACTTCTAAGGATAATTTACATCTTGATAATATCTTCAAGAAATATGGTTGTGAAAGCATCAATAATATAAAGGATGATATGACTCATCTTCTTGTCCAAAACAGTTCGGATGCTAAAGTTGATATTATCAATCTTCGAAAAGTCCTCCTCAGTACCATCGAAACTCATCATAGACAGGTAGCATTACTAAGAACTGTTATCTGTAACCAAAGGAAACTGATCAAACTTGGAATCGGTAATAGGGAGTATGCAAGAAATATTAATCAGAACGTTAATGCTTTAGCCTGTGAACATAACCAAGGTACTTGCAGAATCCGAGATATCAGTCGTGATGTTGTGGATGAAGATCCTGAAAAATTTGAGGAAATTGAGGATGACCTTTCAAATACTTCTGTCAGGAGGTCATTAGAGATTAAGTTTTTGCTGTATTACTTAATCTAATATAATAGACATCAATTTTTGATTTCTTTAATTGATTGTATTGGTGTATTATGAATAAAACTATTATGAATAAAATTCTTTGTTTTGAGTAATTTTCTTGTGATAATATTTTGTTTACATAGCATGTGCTTAATTTCTTTTATGTTATTGCTATGTATGATTATGAGATGTATGTTTTCGTTTTTACTACCTTAATATTCGATCTCATATGTGTGAACCCTCATGGTTTGGGTGACTTTTTGATTTAGCGGGATTAAGTTCTATCCCTAGTAGGTAGGCTTTATCAAAGGATTATGAAGGGTTCTAATAGAAACAGTATGTGAAAAAGTCACAATATGTTGAATCGTTTTTGGTTTAGCATAAACGCATATGTGTTTCGACGGTTTTCAACTTTTGCTTGCAATATTTAAAACCGGTTTTCAACCTTTCTCTGGTAAAGGTTGAGGTATGTTGTTATTCTTTTTATTTACGCATAAGGATGACAACGTGGGGATATTTTGTCATCAATTCTTCCTGGACGAAGATGCTATCATATTGGAGAAGTGGATGCGAAACTGAGGTAACAATCTTGTTAGTTAATTGTTTTCCTGTTTAAGAAAAGCCCGAGTTTATATTATATATATGTATTTCTTTTGCTTAACGAAATTTAGGTGCAATTGATTTTTATTCCATGATGTGTGTGTGGATGTGTGTTTCAATTGATTCCTGTTAAGAAAAACTATTGTTATCTTACTTTATTGTGTGGTATCAATCGTTTAAGCTTACAAAATTGTGGTAAAATTGATGTGCGTGATGATTCAATTGGTTCCAGTTAAGAAAAACTATTGTCATCTTGCTTTTGTATGGTTTCAATGGTTTAGGCTTACGAAATTGTGGTACAATTGATGTGTGTGTGATTCAATTGGTTCCGGTTAAGAAAAACCTTTGGTATTTTGCTTTTGTATTGTATCAATGGTTTAGGCTTAAAAAATTACGGTGCAATTGCGGTGCTTATAATGTCTTATGTTGATTCAATTGCTTCTGGTTGAGGTGAATAATTTTGCAAGTTGATTTATATTGGTTTGTATGAATTATTTATGGCTTAACGAAATAATATGTGTACGCGATGGGTTGTTTAGTCCAATTCGATTCCGGATAAGAAACTAAGTTAATTCTGATCTTAGTTTGTCTTATCAAAGTAAGGTTTCGGTTATTCAAGTCTAATAGAATGCCTAAACAAAGAAATACTAGTTAACTAACCTAGTATTTGGTTTATTTAAAATTGAAAGGTCTAAGTTTATGGATAATTGGAATCTGGTGAGAAAAATGGAGTATATACCTTTATTTTGGTCTTATTGAATTAAGCGGTTGTTCTTGAAAAATCGGTTAGCAAAGGAACTAATGTGATTAGTTGTTTTTGGTTTGCTAAACTAAATGGTAAAAATTGTTTTGGGCAGTTGTTTCCTCGGTAACATATCAAAATAAAACTACTTGTAGTTTCGGTTTTGATATTGGTTATCAGAACGTGATTTGTGAAACCCTCGTGTGTAACTCTATAGGTTTGCAAGTCTATTTCCGATATTTGTAAGATTCTTTTCATGTTGTCCTTTATTTTTCATTTCTTTGTCATTTTTGTGACAAAAAGGGGGAGAAATATATGGAGTAAACAAGTGATACTGGCATTGATTTTATATTAATTGGTATCACTAGGGAAAAGAACGTTGTTGCTTGAATGTTATATCTAACGAAAGAGTGAAAGCACATACTAAGAGGGAGTAACATGTCATATTTATTAGTATAACAAAGACATGCGGATTGAATATCTACCTATCTTCCTTTGGGGGAGTAATATCTTTGTTATTATAATGTCAACAACGACATTTTCAAGGATTGAATGTAAGCAGTTTTACTGTGCTGTTGAATCAGGGAATCAAGCGGAGTGTAATGAATTCTTGTAATTTGTTTATCTATATGATGTAGGAGTTTTGTCACTAAAATTGACAAACGGGGAGATTGTTAGAGCATTGCTCGGTTGAACCCACCAAGCGTTGGTATGTCAAGTTTGGTTATCATATTTTAGTGAATCAAAACTCAAGTTAAGAGTCGCTTGATTATGTACTAGAGTTACACTTCGTATAGGTTAGCTTGAAAGCATTAGGATATGAGACATTACAAGTATTGCGAAGTCTTGAAGATGTAAAGAAGCAAGGAGCTACAACGACAACAATCATCCTTCCACTTGAGTTTAGTGATATTTGACTTGAATTGTTTCATTCCCTAATGTATCTTTCAAGTCGTGCATATTGAAAACATAACTACGAAGCATATTTGAACTCTAGATAGACATAGTATTAAGGAACACAATACAAGGTTTATTGCTTAACCATTAAACTTTGTCGATAAGACATCGCCATAATCATTTGAATGATATTGTGATCATGTATGGGTATAAGGTGAGGATTTCATCTTAGGGAACAATGTTTACATGTGTTCTAAGTAAGTTCATAAACTTTTTTTGTGAACCGAAAATGAAATTGCCAGGTGTTATTGGTTTTGTTATTCATTTCATATCTTATGAACAACCAATATGTGTGATAAGTAGAACCGCTCACAACTTGTTGTGTTCTTGGTAGCACTATTCACAAAGGCCTAAATTTTGTATTGGTATAACTTTTATTTGTAAAACCAATCTTAAGTAATTACCTTGGTATGTATCGGCTTTGTGTCTGCCATGGGAAAAGGGGAACCGATCCTTGTAAGGGGTGCAGTAAATTAAGGGGAACCGATCCTTGTATAGGGTGCAACAAGTTTACAGAAGAAAGGGAAACCGATCTTGTGAAGGTGTGCATCACATATAAGTTAGATACCATATATATGTGGGGAACCGATCCTAGTACCTAGTCAACCGAATCTTTTAGTAAGCTAGTGTGACTATGCTTAGTACTCACATGGAGGTAGAACCAAAACTTGTTTTGGTAGAATCGTAAACCCATGAGTGTGATTGAATGTTTGGTTTAATCAATCACATAGTTCTTGAAAGTTAGATGAACCAATTCTAAACTTGTTTGCAAGTGTGGAAAATCAGTTTCAAGATTGTAAGTGTGAAAGAGAACTTACAAAGTAAAGATGTCGACAAACTTTGAACACGTGCTGAGAATGTTTATTTCTATAATTGTTCAAAGATATTCCTTAAAGGATAAATGGAAGAGAATCCCATAATCGAAACATAAGTAAGTTAAGAATATTTTAATTAAGGTTATTAATTTATCTTGGTAGGAAATTATGGAATTAGTAATGTGCATTCACTAATTAGATTTTCCGAGAGATTTCGATTGTTATTTTTGGACAGAGCATTTCCAGGAATTATGAAAACCGAATCTGTGCTTTTATGAGTATCTTGAGAATATTTTCGGTTTTTGAAATTCCTTGGTGTCCAAACTTCCTTGTCTATAAATACACGAAGTTTTCCTTTCTAGCAAACTAATCCTTCTTAACATTTGACTTCCTCTTTTGTATTTGTTACTGGTGTAGCCGCCTATCGGAGATGAGAGTATTCTAATTAGGTGAAATCTCTTACGGCCGCTCGTTTTAAAGTCTTCTTTGGGATTGAGAATATCTAGCGCGACCCGTTGGTGGGAAACTAGATAATTGCGGTTTATCTTTGTTTTTGATTGATTTGATTGACTAACGGTGGTTGAAATATGATTGCACCTAGGTTTTTTTATTCTTGAGAATCTTCTCTTATGATATAAGATTCACTCAAACTAGTTCAAAGTTTCGACATGGATCTTTAGACTATTGTTAGTTCTAAAGACGATCTTGTGATAATCCATTGTTAACATACTCCGGTCTGTGAGTGATTGATCACAAGAGATTCAAATGATTGTGTGCAGGTGTTCATTGAAGATTTAAGAAGATTTGAAGACAAAGAATATATTGAAGATCTGACTTGGGTTTTATAATCTTTGGTGTGCACAATACTTGTTTGGGAAAAGAGGATCCAATTAATAATCGGTTTATCCTTGTGGTATATTGGATTGATTAATTGAGTAGATCGGTATCAACATGATTCCTTGGTGTTTATAGGTGAAAATCGTTTCTGCTGATTTTGGTAATTTCGGTGAGTAAGTGAGAAACAAATCTAAACTCTATAAAAATGTACTGCAGGGAGTACTTTAGATTCGAGAGATCAATTTATACAAATCTGGCCTAAACCAAGAAATGTCCGTTCCAGTTTGCTTCGGTCATAAAGAGGAGGAGAAGGGCTGGTTTAGGGAGGGAAGCGAAGGGAGGGTTGAGACCAGAGCAGTTCAGGAATAGTAGCGCTTGACTTGTATCCGAAAATGAAAGCTTTGAGAAATATAGCAAGAGTTGCCTTTCCGAGTGTTGTATTTCTCCCTGACCAAAAACTTGTGTTTTGGTGGAAATAGGTAAGACCTATTTATACAAGTCTAAGTGAAACATTCTCTGGCCTCGTAAAAAAATAAACGGATGAGTTAAATGGGAAGAGGTGGTAATGCCTAGTATTGATGGAATTTGATGGAATTGATGTTCCATAATGTAGGAGCGTTTCACCATTACTTCCTGCATTTACTAACCGTTTTATTCTTATGACACTATCTTGAAATGGGCATTTGTGTATGACGCAAGCTGTAGACTGACAAACCAATACCCTAATGAGCATCCCCCAGTTTGTGACACACCTTTTTGATGTCTCGAGTGTTTTCTTGGAAAACATGTATCATGTCGCTGGTGTTTGATAAGTTGATCTTGAGAGACGTGCCGGCTAAGTGGCGACCTTCAACAGTCGAGATTTTGCATCTTAAGAGGATCGTGGCCTTTGATGTAGGCGCGGCATGCCAAAGTGAAAGGGTTGCACGGCATGTGCCAATGGAATGTGTGGAATACCTTGGTCGTAGGTTGCACATCGGGCGCAAGTGGCAATGCCAAAGTGCAAGTGTTGCATGGCATGTTCCAATGGCACGTGTGGCGGATTTTTCCTTGGTTTGCACGGCTAGGCATGCCAGGTTGCAAGAGTTGCTTGGCATGTTCCAATGGCGCCTGTGGCGGCTTTGGGCTTAGGTTTGCACGGCTTGGCATACCAGGTTGCAAGGGTTGCATGGCATCTGTCAATGGCGCGTGTGGCGGCTTTGGCCTTGGGTTTGCACAGCTTGGAATGCCAGGTTGCAAGAGTTTCTTCGCATGTGCCAATGGCGCGTTTGGCGTCTTTAGCCTTGGTTTGCATGGATTGGCATGCGAGGTTGCAAGAGTTGTTTGGCATGTACCAATGGCGCGTGTGGTGGATTTGGTCTTAGTTTGCAGGGTTTGGCATGCCAGGTTGCAAGGGTTGCATGTCATGTTCCAATGGCGTGTGTGGTGGTTGCAAGGGTTGCTTGGCATGTCCCAATGGCGTGTGTGACGGCTTTGGCCTTGGTTTGCACGGCTTGGCATGCCAGGTTGCTTGGCATGTGCCAATGGCGCGCGTGGCGTCTTTGGCCTTGGTTTGCATGGCTTGGCATGCGAGGTTGCAAGAGTTGTTTGGCATGTGCCAATGGCGCGCGTGGTGGATTTGGCCTTGGTTTGCAGGGTTTGGCATGCCAGGTTGCAAGGGTTGCATGGCATGTGCCAATGGCGTGTGTGGCGGTCGCAAAGGGTTGCTTGGCATGCAAGGTTACAAGGGTTGCTTGGCATGTGCCAATGGCGCGTGTAGAGGCTTTGTCCTTGGTTTGCGCGGCTTGGAATGCCAGGTTGCAAGGTTTGCTTGGCATGTGACAATGGCGCGTGTGGCGTCTTTGGCCTTGGTTTGCACGGCTTGGCATGCCAGGTTGCATGGCATGTGCCAATGGCGCGTGTGACGGCTTTGGCCTTCGTTTGCACGGCTTGGCATGCCAGGTTGCATGGCATGTGCCAATGGCGCGTGTGGCGGCTTTGGCCTTGGTTTGCACGGCTTGGCATGCCAGGTTGCAAGGGTTGTTTGGCATGTGCCAATGGTTCGTGTGGCGACTTTTTCCTTGGTTTTCACGGCTTGGCATGCCAAGTTTCAAGGGTTTCTTGGCATGTGCCAATGGCGCGTGTGGCGGCTTTGGCCTTGGTTTTCACGGCTTGTCATGCCAGGTTGCAAGGGTTGCTTGGCATGTGCCAATGGCGAGTGTGGCAATGATTGCGCGTTTGGGTATTTGGCATGGTTGCCATATATAGCGCAATGATTGCGCGTCTAGGGATTTTGCATGGTTGCCATATATAGCGCAATGATTGAGCGTCTCGGGATTTTGGCATGGTTGCTGTGTAGCGCAATGATTGCGCGTCTCGGATTTGGCATGGTTGCCATGTAGCGCAATGATTGATTGTCTCAAATTTTTGGCATGGTTGCCATGTAGCGCAATGATTTCCCTTCTCGGATTTTTGGCATGGTTTCCATGTAGCGCAATGATTGCACGGTACGTGCAATTGTTATGTATTGCGCGATGATTGCGCGGTACGTGCATTTGGCATGTTTTCCATGCTTTTGCACAATGGTTGTGCGGTATGCGTAGACTTAGGGTTTTGTGTATCGAAACCCTAATTCAGTGTTTGAAAAAGGGTACCCTGGTAATTTTTACATAAGCGCGTTAAATGCTCTAATAAATGTGTTTAATGTCACCGGTGACGTCATGCTATACGTATGGTTTTAAGGTTTTACCCCTTGTCCTAAAACCACCATCAACATTAAGTCCACTGCTTAGCTTGGAACAGGGGCCTTGTTGTGAGGTAAGCATAAGATGGTGACGGACGAGGATATAACTGAGTAAGTCGTGAAAGAGGTCTGAGGAAACTTGTCTGACCTTTTTCGAGATGTAAGTAGAATCCGCAATCCTTGCATCTGGTAGCTTTGCACAAATCCTAGTATGGTTAGGTGTCTTTGGAGCTAGGTTTTTGGAACGCGAGGCGGAGCTGCTAGCATAGACTTGGTGTGAAAGGGACTTGGCAGCATCAATGAGCTTGGGATGGGTGTGGGCCATCTGGCAGAGCATGGCGTTGGCAAGGAAGGTATGGCTGGCACTGATTGGCGCTCGAAAAGGGAGCATGGCTAGCACGGATTCGCGCTGGAAAAGGAGGCGCTTGGTAGGGCCGGTGCTAGTAAGGGAGGTGCGCGCGATTTTGGTAAGTGGCCAAGCTTCGTATTGCGGGCCCGACTTCCTTTCTCTATGCACGACTTTGAAAAGGGAGTCCTTCCCTTATTCAGAGTCCCCAAATATCACGCCTATAAAAAGGGTTTTCTACTTTTATTTTGCACCTTTGTTTCTTCATATCTTTGCGTTAACAAAGTGGTAAGGCGAGTTAGCATTCCAGGTATGTCTTCCGACGCTCCTTCTTAAGTTATTTCTTCCTCTCTCTTTTTTCGTGCAAACCCTAGCCGTCTGCATGCTTCACGTGAACCCGTAGAAAATATTATTTTTTCGTGTTTTCTTAGAACTTAGTCATAGGTATGAACCTGTAGACTTTCATCATAAATACTGTGGCAGTGTGCTTGTGAAAACCTAGTTGCTTAGGGTTTCCTCTTATTTTGGTGTATCTGTGTGCGGGTGATAATTTCTTCTCGTCTTGCCCCTCCTATTTTTTTTGTGCAGGTAGCTTGTTAATCGACACAAGAAACTCCGACAAGATGTCACCTGAGCTAAGTCTTGTTTCACCAAAGGACGTTGGTAACTCTAAGCCAAACAAGGATGATGACTTCTTCACAAAACCTCTTGCCTCAGCCCGAAAAAATCATCCCAATTTCACGCCGATCCTCCTGACTGGTTCGGAGGATGAAAGGAGGAATCATTCAGTTCGACCAGAAAGTGTGATACGGTTTTGTCTGCACAGAGGAGAGTACTCCGCTTCCCATATTTACTTCAGAATGTGTCAAAGCCCGTTGCGTTACTTTGATAAGTGGATTGAGTTTATGGTGAGCCAAGAACATATAAGCGCTAATTTGACCGAAGCACAGATCTTTGATGTTGTTAGAGCTTCTGCAAATCTTCAAATTAGGAAGGACATCCCTGGTTTAGTTGCTTTTGTCTCCAGATGGTGTCCGGACACTCATACAGTCGTATGTAGGTGGGGTGAAATGACTTTCTCCTTAGAAAGCGTAGCCCTTCTGTTGAACCTTCCCGTAACAGGAAACCTTAATATCCAACTGTCATAAGATGAAGAAAAGATGCGTGCCACTCTTGTTGAGAATTCGAAAGATTTTGTTAGGAGAGAGAGCGAAAAGTGTTTCTACGATGAGCTGGAACCGAGCCAAAAGAGTAGTATACTTCATGTTGCGGCATTCTTGGCTCTCTGGTTGTCCAGGGACGTTTTTGATGATGGTTCCAGCAGGAAAGAGATAAGACAAGAGCTCCTGATGATTGCCATAAAGTTAGCAAAAGGCTTAGTTCTCCTTATTGGTATCCTGTTCCTCGGTTCTATGTATACGCATCTGGATCACCTGGTTGCGGACATGCGTGTTTTGAACGGTTATATGAAAGTGTAATCGTATGTCCATGTTGCTTTCCTTCAAGCGTGGTTGTGGGAGCATTTTAATAAGTACGCTCCGAAGCCGTTTCCTTCACTTCCCGCGAGCTGGGGTGGCTCCAGAATACTCCGATGGGTGAACAGGCGTCCAAGAGCTGGCTTAAACTTGGTTGGGTTCCTTGATAAGTTGCATGAAGTCAATTTTAGCCCATATGCCCTGGTGAATACGTTTGTAGTTCAGGTTAATACCTTTGCTTCTGTTCCTAATATGTCTTTGCTTTCCGAAGGTAACCTGTGTATTGGTGAAAACTTGTTCATGCGGAGTTGCATGCCTGGTTGTATGCCGTCTTTCTTTATGGGGTCTTTCCAAGTAATCTCCCATAATATCGATCGTGCTGCTCGTCACATAGGTTTCGACCAAGGGATCCCTCTTGCTCGTCAGCCGGCTGCTCCATAGAATTTGTTTCCAGTCGTTCTCAATGCCGGTATTCTTGAACCGGGTACGCGTCTCCCTTTCTTGCCTTTGGAAAGAATTCCTTCGACGACCTTCAAGTATAATGAGTTCTGGCAAGATGAGTTCCTTACTATCTGTGGTTTTGTAAACCATATGGTGGCGAATGCCCATTGTAGACACACTCTTGAGGTTTTGGCGCAGCATCCAATGTTGAGAAATCCTCCTGTAACTAAGCGAAAGCTACCTGGGAATATGGACAGTCCCCAGGTGAAGGAACAGAGGTCGAAGAACCGTGCTGGTGGATTTCGGTCGGTTTCGACAGACCCGGTGACCCTTGTGTCTTTCAATTCCTTCAATATTCAGGTAGGTATCGCCTCTTTTGCTGGTTCAATTAAAACGTGTAAACTTTCATATCGTTTCTGAATACTTGTATCTTGTTTCTGCCAGGGTTTCGGTAGTGTTAACGCCTTTACTGCACTTGCTCGCCGTCAGGAGATAACAACTCTTTTGAAATACGCCGGTAGTGTCGAGCCCTCTTGTGATAGGGAAGAGTTAGAGAAAGAGAAGAGTTCAGAAGACGAAGGTAGCTCTTCTGGCAGCAACACTGGATTTTCATCGGGAAGTGGTTCGGTGAGTCTTTTGCATATTTCTTTTTTCTTCTTTCTTAGAAATGTCTAACTCAAAATTGCAGGGAGGATCCGATTCTGGAGACAATTCGGAGATAGAGGTTTGAGAGGATTTTCCTCCAGCTGTGATGACTGCTACTGGCTCCTTGGAGATGAAAGTTGATCAAACGAAAGAAATGGTCAAGACTCGAACAGTGGAGGATGCTCTGACGACTGTTGATACAAGCGTGGTAGAGAACCCTTTGCCAGCCACGGGTCTGGTATCCAGGTCATGTGCTGGTTGGTGGCTTCAGCGTGCTGGCTAAGTACGAGGTGTTGTATACCAAGATCTGGGAAAGATATGGACACATCGCCACGTATAGGAATATCACCAGTCGATTCGCGCTGGTCAAACGTGTGGAAGAAGCCCTGTCTTCATTCGAAGATATGTGCGCAATGACTGGCCATACTGTTTCTGAGGATGTCATCATCAATTGGAAGTATCATCGTGATATGTGCGTAGAAAATGAGTTCAACGCTTCTTGGTTCGTCAAAGGATTTGCAGAGATCCAGAAATTGAAAGCTGTAGCAGTCAAAAGACTTTCTGCAGATGAAATTGCACGGCAGAAGGCAGAAGTTGAAGAATTGTCTAAGACGTTGACTCTGAAAAGAGCGGCTCTCGAAGATGCAAGGGGGGCTTTCTCCATGAAGAGTAGACCACTGTTGGCTAATGTTTCTTAAATGTTTCTATGTTTTTTCCAAACTTTCACTTAGGTTCCCTTTTTCTTTTGTTTGAAAGGCACACTGGGTGTCTGGTTTAGAGTTTGACTGATTTTGATAGACGGTTGGTATTTATGGGGATATTGGGTTATTTTGAAATGAATGGTTCTAATAGTGTTGCTCGGATTACATCTTGCGAATAGGATATTGATTTCACGAAAGCATGTGCCGCTAGTTGGAATAAGATAGTATGATGGTTTTGTAGAGAACCTAAAGGAATAAATCGTATATCCAGCCTAGACTTACTCAGTTTTCTGGGTCTTCTGATGAAAAACAAGATCCTTCCCGTGTAAAAACGGCTTTGTATATAGTATTGTCATGACTGCGAAAAGTCCCCAGTAGCTTTGTAGTTTCCTGGTGACTGAATCGTTCGCTTTTAGTTCCTGTGAAGTCCCCAGCCATCTCTTGCGGATCACGGCTGGTAACCAGGTTGTCTGGTAATCGAGTTATAGATCTCAGAATAAATCGCTTACTTTCGCCGTCCTTAGGTCGGATCGAAGTATGAGATCGAGTTTTGAAAATTGAAATTTTAACCGAAAGATCAATCTCCCACTGTGGTCGCCAATTGTTTATGGGTGAAAATCGTTTCTGCTGATTTTGGTAATTCGCTGAGTGAGTAAGAAACAAATCTAAACCCTAAACAAATTTACTGCACGAGAGTACTTTAGATTCGAGAGATCAATCTATACAAATCTGGCCTACACCAACAAATGGTCGTTCCATATTTTCTTCTGTCACAAAGAGGAGGAGAAGGGCTGGTTTAGGGAGGGAAGCGAAGAGAGTGTTGAGACCAAAGCAGTTCTGGAAGAGTAACACTTGACTTGTATCGAAAACTGAAAGCTTTGAGAAATCTAGCAAGAGTTTCCTTTCCGAGTGTTTGATTTCTCCCTGACCAAAAACTTGTGTTTTGGTGGAAATAGGTAAAACCTATTTATACAAGTCTACGTGAAACGTACTCTGGCCTCGTAAGGAAAGAAACAGATGAGTTAAATGGGAAGAGGTGGTAACGCTTTGTATTGATGGAATTTGATGGAATTGATGTTCCATAATGTATGAGTGTTTCGGCATTACTTACTTCATTTACTAACCGTTTTATTCTTATGACACTATCGTGAAACGGGCATTTGTGTATGCCGCACGCTGTATACCACCAAACCAATACCATAATGAGCATCCCCCAGTTTGTGACATACGTTTTTGATGTCTCGAGTGCTTTCGTAGAAAACATGTAGCATGTCGTTGGGGTTTGATAAGTTTAGCATGAGAGACGTGTCGGCTCAGTGGTGACCTTTAACGGTCGATATTTTTCATCTTAAGAGGAATCGTGGCCTTTGATGTAGGCGCGACATGCCGAAGTGCAAGGGTTTCACGGCATGTGTGGAATGTCTTGGCCGTAGGTTACACATCAGGCGCAAGTGGCAATGCCAAAGTGCAAGTGTTGCATGGCATGTGTCAATGGCGCGTGTGGCGTCTTTGGCCTTGGTTTGCACGGTTTGGCATGCTAGGTTGCAAGAGTTGCTTGGCATGTACCAATGGCGCGTGTGGCCGCTTTGGCCTTAGGTTTGCACGGATTGGCATGCCAGGTTGCATTGCATGTTCCAATGACGCGTGTGGCGGCTTTGGACTTGAGTTTGCACAGCTTGGCATGCCAGGTTGCAACAGTTGCTTGGCATGTGCCAATGGCGTGTGTGGCGGCTTTGGCCTTGGTTTGCACAACTTGACATGCCAGGTTGCAAGAGTTTCTTGGCATGTGACAATGGCGCGTGTGGCGGCTTAAGCCTTGGTTTGCACGGTTTGGCATGCCAGGTTGCAAGGGTTGCATGACATGTTCCAATGACATGTGTGGCGGCTTTGGCCTTGGTTTGCATGGCTTGGCATGCCAGGTTGTAAGGGTTGCTTGGCATGTGCCAATGGCGCGTGTGGCGGCTTTGGCCTTGGTTTGCACGGCTTGGCATGCCAGGTTGCAAGGGTTGTTTGGCATGTGCCAATGGTTCGTGTGGCGACTTTTCCTTGGTTTTCACAGCTTGGCATGCCAAGTTTCAAGGGTTGCTTGGCATGTGCCAATGGCGCGTGTGGCGGCTTTGTCCTTGGTTTTCACGGCTTGTCATGCCATGTTGCAAGGGTTGCTTGGCATGTGCCAATGGCGAGTGTGGCAATGATTGCGCGTTTGGGTATTTGGCATGGTTGCCATATATAGCGCAATGATTGCGCGTCTCGGGATTTTGCATGGTTGCCATATATAGCGCAATGATTGCGGGTATCGGGTTTTGGCATGGTTGCCGTGTAGAACAATGATTGCGCGTCTCGGATTTGGCATGGTTGCCATGAAGCGCAATGATTGAGTGTCTCGAATTTTTGGCATGATTGCCAAGTAGCGCAATGATTGCACGGTACGTGCAATTGCTATGTATTGCGTGGTGGTCGCATGGTACGTGTATTCTGGCATGCTTGCCATGCTTTTGCGCAGTGATTGCGCAGTATGTGTGAGTGGCATAATTGCCATGCTTTTGCGCAATGATTGCACGGTACGTGCAATTGCTATGTATTGCGCGATGATTGCACGGTCCGTGCATTTTGCATGTTTGTCATGCTTTTGCACAATTGTTGTGCGGTATGCGTAGACTTAGGGTTTCGTGTATCGAAACCCTAATTCAGTGTTTGAAAAAGGGTACCCTGGTAATTTTTACATAAGCGCGTTAAATGCTCTAATAAATGTGTTTAGTGTCACCGATGACATCATGCTATACGTAAGATTTTACGGTTTTACCCCTTGTCCTAAAACCACCATTAACACTTGGGATTAATGGTGTTGTTGGCTTAATCTTAACCGATTACATTAGGGTGATTGAACATAAGATAGATCTAGACCCGACGAAGGAGTTTATGTTGAGATAAACGGAAGAGCCTTTGTCTGACTCATATCATTTGGTTGAAGAGAGTTGATACCAAACAGATTTATTGTTCCTTTACTGTTTGGAATATGAACCAAAGGGATTGTTCCAAGTACGTGACTTATTTATAAGTTGGAGGCGCGGGAATACAGATGGAACTAGGTATACTATAGAGCTAGGTACTTGGTCTCAATTATACGAAGTTAGTGTAATTTTGTGTAGCGGCTTAATCCTGAGAGTATTCAATTCTGGACTAGGTCCCGGGGTTTTTCTGCATTTGCGGTTTTACTCGTTAACAAAATCTTGTTGTGTCATTTATTTTTATTTTCCGCATTATAATTGTTTTATTATAATTAAAGTAAATTACACAAACGTTAATTCCTATTTACTTGATAAGCAATCCTATTGTGTTTGGTTATGTACGAACCTTTGTATCAAGTAAACATACTTCGTTGTTGTATTGTCTCGATCTCGTATCCATAGACGATCACACGAAGTGTGAACCGATTAGTTGTATTGTCTCGACTCAGTCCATAGACAATCACTTTCAGAGAAAGGACTTATTGGTCGGAAAAGTTTTAGCTTGAGACATTTCAATAGGATCAACAAAGTTCGAAAACTTTGGTTCAATTAATACATGGTTATGTAATCTAAGCTCTCATTTCAATCATTAAGACATTCTCAGAGGACGCTATGTAGCCATTATTCACAGACCGATTCACATCAGATCAATTCTCAAAGTAACTGAAACGTTTCATGACTTACGTCACTAGGTGAAGATAAACTTGATCAAAGCGAAACTCTTTACAAACACACGATTTCGAGAAAAAGATAAGCATTGAATACTCAGCTCGAAATGTCAAATGTGTATGATCCAGTATATATAGCATACGACTTTTGTCTCATAAGAAGTCGTAGATAAAATAGATAGACTTTTGAGTGATAGATAAGTTCAAGTCTCCACATACCTTTTTTTTTATGAAGTTCCATGGTTCCTTGAGTGGATCTTCGTCGTTGTATGATGAATAGCCATGAAGTCCTTGATCTTACTACACTTTCATATCCTAGTACGAGACTGTTGATGGTGGTTTTAGGACAAGGTGTGGAACCTTAAAACCTTACGTATAGCATGACGTCACCGATGACACTAAACACATTTATTAGAGCATTTAACGCGCTCATGTAAAAATTACCAGGGTACCCCTTTTTTCAAACACTGTATTAGGGTTTCGATACACAAAACCCTAAGTCTACGCATACCACACAATCATTGTGCAAAAGCATGGCAAACATGCCAAATGCACGGACGGTGCAATCATCGCGCAATACATAGCAATTGCACGTATCGTGCAATCATTGCACAAAAGCATGGCAATCATGTCACTCACACATACCGCGCAATCACTGCGCAAAAGCATGGAAAACATGGCAAAATGCACGTACCGTGCGACCACCACGCAATACATAGAAATTGCACATACTGTGCTATCATTGCGCTACATGACAACCATGCCAAAACCCGAGACGCGCAATCATTGCGCTATATATGGAAACCATGCCAAATACCGAGACGCGCAATCATTGCGCTATATATGGCATCCATGCCAAATCCCGAGACGCGCAATCATTGGGCTATATATGGCAACCATGCCAAATCCCGAGACACGCAATCAGTGCGCTATATATGGCAACCACGCCAAATCCCGAGACGCGCAATCATTGCGCTATATATGGAAACCATGACAAAATCCCAAACGCGCAATCATTGCCACACGCGCCATTGGATTATGCCAAGCAACCCTTGCAACCTGGCATGCCAAGCCGTGCAAATCAAAGCCAAAGTCGGCACATGCATCATTGGCACATTCCAAGCAACCCTTGCATTCTGGCATGCCAAGCCGTGCAAACCAAGGCCAAAGCCGCCACACGCGCCATTGGCACATTCCAAGCAACCCTTGCAACCTGGCATGCCAAGCGTGCAAACCAAGGCCAAAGCCGCCACACGCGCCATTGTCACATGCCATGCAACCCTTGCAACCTGGCATGCCAAGCCGTGCAAATCAAGGCCAAAGCCGCCACACGCGCCATTGGCACATGTCATGCAACCTTGCACTTTGGCATTGCCACTTGCGCCCGATGTGCAACCTACGACCATGACATTCCACACACGCCATTGGCACATGCCGTGAAGCCCTTTAACTTTCGCATGTCGCGCCTACATCAAAGGCCACGATTCCTCTTAAGATGCAAAATCTCGACCGTCGAAGGTCGCCACTGAGCCGGCACGTCTCTCAAGCTCAACTTATCAAACACCACCAACATGCTACATGTATTCCAAGAAAACACTTGAGACATCAAAAACGTATGTCATAAACTTGGGGATGCTCATTAGGGTATTGGTTTGGCGGTCTACAGCGTGCGGCATACACAAATGCCCGTTTCAAGATAGTGTCATAATAATAAAACGGTTAGTAAATGCAGGAAGTAATGGTGAAACGCTCCTACATTATTGAACATCAATTCCATAAAATTCCATCAATACCAGGCGTTACCACCTCTTCCTATTTAACTCATATGTTTCTTTTCTTACGAGGCCAGAGTACGTTTCACTTAGACTTGTATATATAGGTCTTACCTATTTCCACCAAAAGACAAGTTTTTGGTCAAGGTGAAATACAACACTCGGAAAGGAAACTCTTGCTAGATTTTTCAAAGCTTTCACTTTCTGATACAAGTCAAGCTCTACTCTTCCAGAACTGCTCTGGTCTCAACACTCTCTTCGCTTCCCTCCCTAAACCAGCCTTCTCCTCCTCTTTGTGACCGAAGCAAATCTGGAACAACCATTTCTTGGTTTAGGCTAGATTTGTATAGATTGATCTCTTGAATCTAAAGTATTCACGTGCAGTACATTTGTTTAGAGTTTAGAGTTGTTTCTCAGTCACTCACTGAAATTACCAAAATCAGCATAAACGATCTTTACCCATAAACAGAGACTTAGTTATAATAGGATAGAAATCAAGACTCATAGCTTTGATCACTAACATTAACAAACATGCTTGATATAGCAACGCATGCGAGGTTGACCGAGCTATGTTCTAACAGTTTGCTTTTCTATAAAAGAAGAAAACGAAATTATTCATGAACTCCAACTACACATGTTTATATATATGCATGCCACGGCCAAAGATATGGAATTCTAATGGAAATAGAGTTCGTGAAAGAGGTGGACCGGTTTTCATATGTTGTCACACGTCAAAATACTTATCTTTTTGATTAAACCCAAAAGGGGAAGCCTTGACGCAAAAGGAAAAGGAGTTAGAACTAAAAGAGGAAATTTGATAAATTTGGGTCAAATAAGGAAACCAAGGTATTTTCTCCTTCCAAAACTCCTCCAAGTCATGTATAAGACAATATTATACGTGAGGATGCTCTCCTAGGCCAGTGGGACGTGATTTATTCGCTCGGATTTTTTCAGAGGGATCAAAGTCGAAGAGAATTATGGTTTTGATCAAAGTCGAAGAGAATTATGGTTTTGATGAAAGTCGAGCTGAGTATATCTCTTACATATTTCTCGAAATATGTGTTGGTAATCTTTCGCTTCGACCAAGTTCATCTTATATCATGATGAAATTGCGGAGTAACATCTTACATGGTTTGTGAGATACAATCATTTGGTGTAAGACTTGGAAGGTTTCAATAGTGATTATTTCATTATCTTGAAAATTGTTGTGACGCTAATAGTGTGTGAAAACGACTATTCAAACTATAGAAGAATGTTTCAATGATTGAAATAAAGAGTTGATGATGTAACCATCTTTGGATGTAAGCATATATAGTGTGTTCGCACATTAGTATATAAGTCCATAAACTGGAAGCCAAGAGTATGCATATGTGTGTATATGAAATTGGTGAAGGAGACAAGTTAAGTATGCGTACTCGTACGCATACTGGCGGAAGTTCTCGAACCAAGAATTTCTGTTGAGTTTGGTTTTGGCAAAACTCTTAACTAGTCACCTTAAGTATGCGTACCCGTATGCATACTGGCGGAAGTTTTTGAACCGAAAATTTCTGCTGAGTTTGGAAACTTTACAAACTCGAAACCGGTTGCTTAAGTACGTATACTTAAGCTGGTTACTTTGTCAAATCGGTCAAGTCCATGAACTTAAACATTTAACTCATAAGGAAAGCAATCTTTGCCAGTCGTGGCTATAATATTCATGATTGATTCAAGTGAATCAAACCGATTTTATTTCAGTTGTGTTTTCTAAATAATTGAACAACTCTTTAACTAGTTTCATTTGAGTCATTTGAACTAGTTATGGTTAAGATGAATAAGGTTGATATGAGAGTAATCATATGGCTAACCTCGGTTAACTATTTGTGAACCAACATGGTGTACACGTTTAGGTACGGCTACATAAACCTAAATGAGGGTACATTTCATTTGTGTGTAACAATCTAGGTTCGATCTAACTATTGAAATATATTAGCTTGGTTGAATCATGTTTTTCATCTAAAGGTGAATATTGAATGCTTTGTTACCAAGGTAACTTGGATTGCAAACCATGAATTGAAAACTATATAAAGGAGAACTCTAGCAACTGGGAAACATAATCCCAACATCTCATGTGTGTTACTAGTTGCATAACTAGAGCAGATTCTCCTTTAACCTTAGGTTTCTTCTCGAGACCCTGTAGGTTAACGACTTGAAAACTTCATTGGGATTGTGAATCCAGACCCAACTATTATCTTTGTAGTTGCGTGATCTGATCTTATTGTTTCTATCGTGTTGAGTGCAATTGAAATAATTGTCTCGAGATTTTATATCTCCGATAGCCAAGATAGAAAATTAATCACAAACAAACTTCGTCTTATCAGTTTTGATTCTACAATAACTTGTTTCGCTAGTCGATTAAGTTTATTGTGAGGTGATTGATAATACTAGGTTGTTCTTCGGGAATATAATTCTGGTTTATCAATTGGTTCATGTTCACCTTGGTTTATCAAAATACGGAACAAAACCTCTTGGGTGTTTCTGTGGGAGACAGATTTATTCAATCCTATATACTTTTCTGTGTGAGACAAATTCTTCTATCAAGTCTTCGACTTTGGGTCGTAGCAACTCTTAGTCGTGGGTGAGATCAGCTATGGGAATCAAGTGCGTAGTATCCTGCTAGGATCAGAGACGTAAGGATCGCAATTGTACCTTGAATTAGTGTGAGATTGATTAGGGTTCAACTACAACCCAGTCCGAAGTTAATTGGTAGTAGGCTAGTGTCTGTAGCGGCTTAATACAATGTGGTGTTCAATCAGGACTAGGTCCAGGGGTTTTTCTGCATTTGCGGTTTCCTCGTTAAAAAAATTCTGGTGTTTGTGTTATTTATTTTCCGCATTATATTTTGTTATATAATTGAAATATCACAGGTTGTGCGTTAAGATCAATCAATTAGAATATCCAACCTTTTGTTGTTGATTTACATTGATTGACACTTGAACATTGGTCTTTGGTACCGTTCAAGTTGTTTCACATAATAATCAGGATCACAGATTTTTATTTGTTCGATTTGCTGATAACATTGTGAAACAGAGATATTAAAACTCTTTGATATACTTTACTCTAGATTGAGTCTGACTGTCTAGTTGATTCTCTAGAAAATGTATTGGAGTAAGTCCTCTCAGATTTCCAAATGAATTGTTGGGTGTGGTTGTTAGACCCCCGCATTTTCAATTGGTATCAGAGCAGGCAAACACATTAAAGACCTCATAAGTCTGTGTTTGTAGCGATCTGATATGGACAAAGGTGCTATCTCTATAAACTTACCACCAATCTTCGATGGCTCTAATTACTTATGGTGGAAAATTGCTACGCGTGCCTTTCTTCAAGCGCGTGATTTTCAATCATGGGTTTATGTAGTTAATGGCTATGATGCTCCCGTTGTGGAAGTAGGGAATGTGAACGTTTCAAAAAACATTGGTGAATACAATGCTGCCGAGATACTTGCTACAAAGCAAAACTCCGACTGTTTGAATGCCATCATACATGCCATTATCCCAGATCATCAGAATCATGTGACTATGTGCACTAGGTCCAAAGATGCTTGCGATATCTTAGAAATCGTATTCGAATGTAATACCAGTGAAAAGGAAGCTAGGCTTCAAAACCTTAATTCCGATTGGGAAAACCTTCGTATGGAAGATGAAGACTCATTTGATGAGTTTAATCACAAAGTGTCTAAAATTGTTAATGCATCTTTTTCATTGGTTAAGACTATTCCTGAAAAGGACATTGTGAAGAAAATTCTCAGATCGCTGCTATCTAGTTACGATTCTAAGAAGCATGCCATCGTTGAGGGAAATAACTTTGATACTCTTTCAAGAAGTACTCTTGTGGGAAAGATTAAATTACTTGATCTTATTCAGAATACATTCAGAACCTCTGCGTTCAATGTTGTGACCATTACAAGTAACGCCTCTAGCTTGTCATGGATTGATGAATATTGTCCTAATCATGTTGATTTTAATAAATCACTGATTACACAAAAGATCAAGGACATGGTAAAGAAAAGCAAAGGATCCTCGAGATCATCATCTCTCTATTGCTTATGATGATCCAAGTCAAGAAGAACCTCAGTGTTCCAATACTTTTCACATTGTTGAAGTGAGTATGGAAAGTTCATCCTTTTTGGCAGAAGCTCCATGTAACTCTATTTCCAGCGAATGCGATTCGGACACTGAAATCCTAGAATTTCTGAATAAATATGAAGAAATTCATCAGGAGAATATCCAACTGAAAGATTCAATACTTGTTTATATAAAGGAGAATCATTTGGCTGAATTGTCGACACCAGATTCAATCTCAATTTTGGTGCAGCCACGTCATAAGCAATTTACACATCATCCGAAAATTAGTGCCATATCATCTAACAAAATTATTCCCGACGGACATGTCAATTCGTATTTTTGGTTTTCAAAAGACATGCTGTCTCTTCCGGAAAGACACATCCATGATGGTGCATTTATATTCATGAAGGGATGCATGCACCCTTTCACAAGATAAGCCACATTTCCCAAGCGACCTCTTCATAAGTATAAAGCACGTTCAAATTCGGCGGTGTTTCTGTTAGGAGATAATATGGCATAGAGGACCGTAGACAGCTTTTGATTTTTCCATGTTAATTACCACAAGTTTTCAAAATTTTCAAATGAGAATCGAAATAAAATGGCAATAATTTTTGTCTTCTTTTCGAGTAAAGAATCTTCAACATATGAAAGTTCGATTCCCGTTGATTGATTTCTAGCAACCAAAGATGAAGAAATATGGCAGTTGACACAAATATGAAGGTGTCCCCTCTTCATGCCATCAGTAAGGAATCTTCCTGAAACATAATCATCTATGTTCAGGTTTTTTCTTGCTTATTCCTTTTAAATTAAGTATCCTGATTTTGCATTATTGATTCAACAGATACATGTTTCTGATATTTTCTTTGGACTTGGATTATTTTGAACAAGTTTAACAAATCTACAGAAGAACAAGTCATGCGAACCCAAATGGTGGTTATATAGGGACTGAATTAATTATTTTTTGGATTCTATACTTAACAATTCGGTTTGTTTCATCACATTGATGTATTAAATCATCTATCTTGCATATAAATGTTTGAATTTTTGGAATGCCACTAACCTTTTAAACTGATGAAGTGTTCGTTCTCCTGGGACTTGGGTATTGCTTTATTGTTAAATGTACCTTTTTTTTTTCAAGGAAACTATTTCATTTCTTGGGACTTCGGGTAAAGAAAGTCATTACCCCTCATGAATGAAAGGTAAGATATAGACAGGAAAGTCATCTGTAGACCACGTTCTTGATACATTTTCGCTAAGAGAGTATCTATATAATATATACATGAGCAATTTCAAAAGTATCTCTAGGGAAATAAGTGCAACTAATGTTTTGAATACATTTACATGAGAAAACCAGATTTTAGTTGTCTAACTCATTAGGAACACTAATGCAAGTACAAATCTTTTTCCGGATCAATTATTTTTCTGTACCTTTCCATTTGTACTTTTTTTTCAGATCATGGTCCCCACAACAAAGAAATGAAAATGCAAGATTCGCTGAAACCAACAAGTTGTAGACTGTGGTTAAGAAGAACAGTCCTTGCATATGTAAAAAAAATATCCACGAAGACTGAAGAGCAAATCACAAAGTTCAAATCAAGGTGAACAAGAATCCAGGAATTGATTTGCATTGTACCTAAACTTCATTTTGGAGTTCTTGCCAAACGCAAGTCCTGATCAACTCATGTTTGGTTCTCCGGTAAACTCTCCCCTCAACACTTTGCTGGCTATATTGAGATGTATTGTTGAAGTCATATTAATAAACTAGCCCCGCGCAATTGCGCAGGCTTACCGGACTTGTTAAATAAACTTGAATCATCCCCGTATGTGAAGGCTCTTGAGATTGACTGTCTTAATGATTTTTTTCACCAAAACCCTATTTCTAAAAGAAAAAGAGATCGATTCTTTCAACTGTGACCCACTGTTGATGGTGGTTTTTAGTTCAGTCTCAAATATATGTATGAAATTCACTATATGTTCTCGTTCATTGAGCAATTCAATATATGTATGAAATTCACTCAGAATGATGCGTGTAATAGCAATCCCAAATATTTTGTGAATTTTTATCTTTACAGGCATTACAAGCTAATGCATTTCCTGCCTATATTTTCTCATGCTATGTTCCTAATCGAACTCTCGATATCGACTTGACATGACGATTAAATGTTCACTCTCAGCAGAGTAGCATGTGTCTACCGAAGTATTAGTATCGAGATCTGCATGGAAGTACCCATATGGGAAGCATCACTCTCTGAGAAAGAGAATATTGTATCGACGCACTTTTAAGTTAGATCGATCGAACACGCTCAAATTACTTAAGGAGAATATGGACCGTCAATATCAGTCTCATAAACGATCACGACCACACAATTTGGCCGCACAATCCAACAGGCATAGCCTACTCCTAGCAGAGCTAGGCAACCACCACAGTGACCATCGGTGGGCCCACCAATGCCCTAGTCGATCGAGTCATATTTAATTAACTTCCAAACACTCCGAACGTCAACCCTAAAATGGGTGTTCGCGCTATTTGTAAGAAATCTCAAACGAGCTTAGACCGTCAAAAAGGGTCTTAAATACATCATTACCGTCGAACTTTGTCAGCCTTGTTGGACGACTGAGATCTTCCCTGGAATGATCAAAGAGGCACCAACATGCACATTGGTGGCCCAACTTTCTCCTTACCTGATCGACTTTCCCGCGACAAGTCTGTAGAGCAACAAATCGTATGCCCAAACTAGGGCAAGCACACTATTTTCAAAAACCGAATTTGGGTCGCGGCAGTGTACAACTGTCGCAAATAGATCGTGTTCGTCCAACTTAGCTAGCCTAGTTGGACGACTTAGATTGTGTTTTGGGCGATCAAGGAGGTGCACATAAGTTCACTATCGGCCCAATTTTGTTCCCACTCGATCGACTTACCTGTGAGAAGTCAATGACGTATCAAATTGCTCGATTGAACTAGCATAGACGCAGACGTTTCTAAAACCTTAAATTTATATTTGTGGCAATATACTACTATCGCATATCGATCGTGACCACTCATCTTCGCCATCTGAATCGAGTGGTTTATATCTTATTCTAAATGACCTAGGAGATGTCAACATACTCACTAAAGGCTCATCCTCACACATGGACGATTGGCCTGTTTGAATCAGCGTCCGACGCTTGGAAATCGATTAATCAAAATAGGGTAGCCGCACGGCTGCCAAACCATAAACCAACGAAAGCTGACAGCTTCCTCAAAACCGTCTCTTCCGTCCATCTTTTCCTGCTTGGACGTAAGACTTAGATCGAATACTAGACGATTGATGGGGAGCAACAATGATCACTGGCCATCTCTCCTTCACGGGAAGTGATCGGCCAAGTGATATCTCTCCCATACGGTTCTCAATTGATCACCAAAAGGTGGTCAATCATGCTGATTTTTAAGGCGCCCAATCCGCGACTTATTCAATCGATATCTAAACAACGATGCTTCATGCACATCGATATTTTGAGATGATTAAAGGCAATGCTTTACATGCATCGAATACATACGATATTTTATATCGTCCTCATAAACAACTTAGTTGTTTAACCTAATAGCACCATATGTTATTCTTTGCGGCAAGTCCCTCGACTTGACCCAATTACTCGAGACATCAAATATGTCACAAACTGGGGGATACTTACTGGGGTATTGGTCTAGCGATTTACAGCGTGTGGCGTGCTACGCGCCCGTTACGAGAAAGTGTCAGAAAAGATAGATGGTTAACAGTAATGAGAGTAGTGGGTGAACGTGTGATCAGTCTTCCGTCATAAAGGAAACGTAATGATCACCACCTTCCGCACAAACCCACTTATCCACTACTTAACTTCCTCCACTTCGAAAGACATCAGGGTGCGCTCAATGACTTGTATAAATAGGTTTTCAATCTATTCCGAAAATATAACAAGTGTTATCAACACAAGTATCTAGAGATTATTTTTTGATGCACAAGTCATAAACAGCCACACCTTGATGATTCAACACTCTGATCTCAAACACCTTCTTCACTTCCCTCCCTAACATCAACCCTTCTCCTTCACCATGTGACCGAACTGAATCTTTATTTTTATTTTTATTTTGCAATCATAGAAAATTTTACTACCAAAGAGGAAACTCAAAATGAAATTTTAATCTTGACAGACCAAGACTAACTAAATGAGAGCAAAAAGAAAGCTAAAAAACAAAACAAAAAATATCATTTTTACAAAAGTTGCTCAAGAAAATCTTAAATAGTGTGCATCCTCTTGTTCCATTATTCTCAAAGAATAAGGCCTGTCATCATAAAATATTATTACTCCTCTGCCAAGTTTATTTCCTTCCTTTGCAAAATGGTCAGCTGAAAAATTTATTTCCCTGTATGTATGTCTGAAAGTGATACTCCTCAGAACTTCAGTAATTATTTCCTATCTATTCTTTACTATCCAAGGAATTTTGCCACCATTGAAAGCTAATATGACTGCTTTAGAGTCTAGACTGAAACATATGTCCAATAATTTTTTATTCACAGCCCATTCACCTGTTGTTATCAATGCCATTACATATGCAATATAGTTTGTTGCAGTTCCCAGTCCTTAACTTCCATCTCCTAAGCAAGTTCCTTCACTAGTTCTTGCAATAAAACCAATCCATGAAGCACCAGGACTGCCTTTTGCAGCCCCATCACAACATATTGGAGTTTGGTTTACCTGAGGAAGCCTGAAAAAAACTTCTTTAACAGCAGCACATTTGCTCTTAATTTCTTTTATACAAAAATTAACTATAATGTTCAGGTCATACATGATGTTCTTCATGAACCCATTTACTCTGACTCCACACTCCTTAGTAAAGTTCATGATTTTATCCTTGAACTTCATAGCATTGGGGTTGATATTCTCATATACTTTCAAGTTTCTTGTCATCCACAACTCCACCATCACTGAAAATGAGCTTATATACCATATTTATCTGATTGCGGAGCTTTGATTTTTGACACATGCTAATAGTTCATCAAAATGTGTAGGAGCATTTAGAGTAAACATACCTCCCAGCCAGTTCCAAAAATCTTTACTGAAAGAACATTCCCACAGAACATGCTTCATATTGTCTTGACCATTTCCACATAAGTAACATTTGGATATTGTGGCATACCCTTTCTTTCTGACACTTTCTTCAGTTTCACAAGCCCTTCTGAGAATCTTCCAAACATTACAAGAAGTATAAGGATGTATATAAGGACTCCACACATATTTAGCCAACTGCAATTTCTGATACTTCACTCTTATCTGCTGCACTAAATTTGCAACTGAAAATTTTCCATTTAAATCATCAGCCCATATTTTTTTATCCCCTCCTTTCCCTAATGCTGTCAAATCTTTTAGATCAAAAATTTTCTTCATTTTTCAGGGACATTCCGCTCACCATTAGTTATTAGATCACTAACTTTTAAATCTTTGTATTACTGAACAAAAGGATCAAAGTTATAATAATTAGTGAGTGCATATTCCTTCACCCACTTATCTTCCCAAACTGAAATACTTTTACCATCCTCCACTATCCATCTACTCCCTTCCTTGAGTTTATTTATTACTCATTTTTAGCCAGGCCAAATTGGAGATTTTTCGTAACTAGTTGTCCATTGACCATTTTTGTTCTTATAATTAGCTTTCATAAATCTAGTTCATTCTTCATCTTCTGTTTGAATATTCCAAATTAATTTTAACAAAAAGGCCTTATTCATCACCTCTAACCTCCTTATACCAAGCCCTCCTTCCTCAAATGGTGCATTTACTTCTTCCCGTTTTATAGTTATTAGCTTTTTCACAGATGGATCACCAGTCCATAAAAAAATTCTTATAATCCTCTCACATTCCCTTATCACTGTTTGGGCCATTTATACACTGACATAGTATAAAGTGGTATGTTGCATAGCACAAACTTTACTAATGTCAATCTAGATGAGAATGCGAGAAATTTTCCAATACAACCAGCCAATTTCTTTTGTAACATTTCCATCATTCCCCAAACATGAACATATTTAACCCTTCCAGGATTCAACATTACTCCCCAAGTATTTTTCTAGGAATTCAGAAATTTCCATCTGCAGATTTTCAGCTATAGCATGTCTTCTGGCTTCAGTAACTCCTCCTACAAAACATTTACTTTTAGCGCTGTTAACTATTTGCCCTGAAGCTGCTTGATATCTCATCAGTATTTTCATTAGATTGTCCAATGATCTTTTATGTTCATTACAAAATATAAAAATGTCATCAACAAACATCAGATGGGGTGGATGACAACCATTTCTATTAACCATTGCTTTTATTGGACCAACTTGAACCATTCTTGTTATATTCCTACTTAAAACCTCCTCTGCAATCACGAATAATATGACAGAAAGTGGGGCTCTTTGTCTGAGCCCTCTTCTTACCTCAAAGAATCCAAATGGCCCTCCATTAACTAAAACTGAGATTCTTGCATATTCAAAAATAGTCTTCAGCCATTTTATGCCTACTTCAGAAAAACCAAAATTTTTAAGAGTTTTGAAGATGAACTCGCATCTCATGGAACCAAAAGCTTGAATGATATCTAACTTCAAACCAACATTACCACCTCTTCTCTAAGAATCCAACTCATTTACTAACTCTAAAGCTAGCACAATCTTTTCTTGAATATTTCTTTCTTTTATAAAAGCTCCTTGTTGACAAGATATCACTTTATGTAGCACACAATGCATTCTTGTAGTAATAATCCTTGTGATAATTTAAAACCAAAAATTAGACAAACCAATAGGTCTAAATTGGTCAGTTCTTTTAGCTCCTGGAACTTTAGGCAACAAGAATAAGAAACTGGAATTCATCCCTTTTGGTATGAATCCGCCCCTCCAACAGAATTGTATTGCCTCAATCAAATCTTTACTAATAATGTCCCATGAAAATCTATAGAAACTACCTAGGAAATCATCGGGCCTAGAAAAACTATTTTGATCCATTGAGAGTACAACTTCTTTGATTTCTTGATCTGATGAAAATTTATCCATTTGAGCATTTTCTTCATCAGTTATCACTTTTTGAATAATTTCAAATAGTTCTTCCTCTAGTATGACTTCACGATATTCAAATTTCTTCCTAAAATGACTTACAAGTAACTCTGCCATGTTTTCTTGATTTGTAACAATGTCACCAGAAGCATCTTCAAGTTCAAAATATTATTATGAGCTCTTCTAACCTTCATTGAAGTATGGAAAAATCAGTATTTGCACCATCCTTTTTCACCCATTTAACTCTTGATTTTGACATCATCAATTCATTATACTGATTAGCTACTACTTCATGCTTTCCTCTTGCAGTTACCAACTTATTAAGCAACTCTATATTTTCTGGCTGAGCATATGAGAGTAAGGAAGCATTGAGTACTTCTTCTTCTTCAGTTTCTTTTACCTTAATTCTTAGTCACCAAAAACCTCTCAATTCCATGTCTTAACTCTAATTTTAAATCTTTTCAGTTTATTCATAAATTTAAAACATGGATTTCCTGAACATTCTTCTTCCCAAGGTGCTTGTATAAGCTGCTTAAATTCAGGCTGAGAAGCCCATACATTTTGATATTTGAAAGGTATATTTTTGGCTTAGGATAGTCATTAGTACCTCCTAGCAATGCACCATGGTCTGAGACTCCCCTCACTCCAACTTTATATCTCCAATCATCATACTTTTCCATCCATTTCACATTGAAAAAAAACCTTATCCAAATCACATAATATCCTCTTCTTACCCACTCTATTATTGCACCAAGAATATTTGATTCCTGATCTTGGAGCTTGTAAAAGACCACAGTAATCTAAACATTTATTGAAACTCTTAAAAGACTTCTTCCTCCAACTTTTTCATCACAGTTTAAAATAGTGTTGAAGTCTCCAATTACCATCCATGGACAATTCATTTGACTGAATCTTCATTAATTCCTCCTAGAGAATTCTTCTGTCAACTGTTAGACATGCAGCATGAATACCAGTAACTAAAACCTCTCCTACTCTGACAGTAATTTCTAGTTTAGTACTAGAAACTACTGTTGGTTTGACAAAGAAGAATTCCATAGTAACCAAATGTTTCCTTTTTCAGTATGTGTTGAGTTATGGATCAACATATGACTCATTCCAGGTAATCTCAAATTTTTAACAAAATTGTTTCTAACTCTTATTTTAGGCTCAGCTAACCACATCACAGAAGAACTAAATTGATTCACTAAAGATCTTAATTTGTCTTTTGATCTAGTTCTCATGAGGTCTCTGATGTTCCATATGGTTACTCTCATTCAGAAGAATTAATTTGAGAAGATTCAGGTCCTCTCAAGCCTTAATTTTTAACTAAATTTTTCTCAACAAGTTTCCTTGTTTTTATAAGAGATATACCATTTGACTGTGCTTCCTTATTGTTGTCCTTAGCTGCTTTTCTAGTTGGAGCACTTTTTGTACCAGGCTTTGAAACTTTCATATTTTCCTCCGAACTTTGTTCCTCAGCAACTTCCACCAGTACTTGAAATTTTCTTGCAGAAGCAAAGGATTCCAAGGTTCCAAATTGTACTGAAGGCTTATATTGTAAATTTAAAACTGGAGTTAACAGCTTTTCTTGATCATGTAATTCATATGACAAAAATGTAGGAATACTTGTAGAAACTTTAAGCAAACCTTCTGCTGAAAGTGATGTAAATTCATCTTGAGAAAAAATTGTACTTCCATTGCCAGAATAGTCTTCCATTATAATCCCATCTTCACTTAAAATAATCTTCTCAACTTCAGTCACCTTAGGAGTTTTAGGAGAGATACCAATATCAAAACCACCTTGTTGTGGTTGCTTCTTTTCGTTGTTTTTCCAAACTTTCCTTGTTATCAATTTAGGGATACCATCTGTATCAGCCTCTTTTGCCTCATCCTTTCTGTTCAACCTACATTCTGATATTAAATTTCCAACCATTTTGCAATCACCACAAAAACCTGGAGAATTTGGAACTTACACCTCATTTCAAAACTATCATACTTGGATTTAACCAAGATTTGATTTGGTATGTCATTTGCTAAGTCAAAATCAACAAGAACACTTGCATAATAACCAACTTCTCTTTTAAGAGTTGTTCCATCCACTTTTATAGTTTTTCCAAAAGTATCACCTAAAGACATAAGAATTTTCTCCTTCCAGTATTCCATTCTTAAACCAGGGAAATTAATCCAAACAAAAGTTGTAGTAGTTCTGTTGATGGTGGATTTTCAACAAAGGGGAAAACCATAAAATCATGAGGCATGTTTTTGACACGGATTTCAGACATGCAACAATTCATATTTTACGAAGCCATGATGAATATGTTTTCGAAAGGCCTTCGTTAGATGAGCGCTCGATCCCTAGCATTGCGTCGTGCCCTCTATGCGGAATAACGTATTTGGGCGGTTCTCCGTATATTGAGAACTTAACGCCTTCAGGACGTCGGTGTTACTCATTATTTCCTGAATGCAGGACAGTGACCCACCTCCACATAGAAGAATAGTTGGGAGGCGGACGCCTTCAGGACGTCGGTGGCAATCATCGTTCCCTGATTATGTGAAGAGATTGTGTATAGATTCACGCGGTTCTCTGTAGATTGATAGCATCAACGCCTTCAGGTCGTAAACAACATCGTGACTCTCTGACTATGCACCATTCAGAATAGATGTGACGCTTTAACTGGTAAATATCTTTTCTGAAATAGATTACTTCTTCCGCGACATTCACTACTGAATTCCCAGAATAATCTATTATTGCTCATATTCCATGGTCGAATCAACGTCCTGATCCCATGGAATGGTAATAACAATTGCTCTGATTCTATGATCGAATCCACGGCTTGATCTCATAGAATAGCAATGAAACAACTGTATTATCTCATTACTCCGATTTCATGATCGAATTCACAGGTCCCATGAAATGGTAATAGATAAATCTTAATTACTCTGATTCTATGGTTGAATCCATAATCCCATGGGATGGTAATGCTTGTTTTATTATTCTGAATTCGTAGTCGAATCCACAGCTGATCCTATGAATTAATAATGAACATCTATTCATTTTAATTACTCAGTTTCATGAATTATTCTCCACTGAATTTCATAAATTGGTAATAAATACTCAACAACCGGGCATCTGGACCATCACTGAGTAAGCCCCGCAAAAATGGTGCAAGTGTACTCGACAATGATGCATGACTGAGCACCCAGATGCACGAACGAGCATCCAAAAATGTGAAACAATGGGGAATCCTTCACAAAACAGGAGAAAATATTAAATAATAAAAAAATAATAAGAGGCGCTCACGGTGGGCCACCGGCTGGCCGTCCGGCCGTGCCCTAGTCATGGTCGGCCGCCCCTCTTCCATTATTTTCCTTATCTTTTGTTACTTCGTGGACTCACGAAAACTCCTTAGTTTAGCAACTTTCCTTGTTTTTGAAAAACTCGTGAATTCTCCATAACTTCGTGGATTCACCAAATAATATTATAAAATAAGGAGATATGTGCAGGAACGGGCAACCTAGCCGGCCGACCATGCCTAAGCCGTGGCCGGTCCTACACCTCACAATCCTTAGCTTTTTATAATTATTATTCCCTAAACTTGCAAAACTCCTTGTTTCAACAAAAACTCATGGATTCTCCATATCTTCAAGGATTCTTTATATCTTTAAGGACTCTCCATAACTTCAAGGATTCATGAAAAAATAATAATAAAATAAGAAAAGGTGTGCGGGACCGAGTAACCTAGCCTGTTGGCCATCCCCTAGACATCGTAGGTCTCACACCTTGCAATCCCTAATTTTCCATAATTCTTATTTTCCTCAATTCATGAAACTCCTGGGTTTGAGCAAAATTCGTAATTTCTCCATATTTTCTCAAATATTGCTCAAAGTACGAAAAACCAAAAGCCAGCATGGTCACAAGACTGGCTAGCCTCCCGCGGAAATTTTAAATATTAAAACAATTTTATTTTAATATTTTCAAAATATTGATGAATTGAGCATACATGCTCATTCCACCAAAAAATCGAGAATTCTCAGTCAAGATGAAACTCTTCTGAAAATTCACGATGTTGCTCAAACGCGCGTCAAAAAATACTGAAACACCCAGTATGGAGACACATATATCATAGAAACACGTCCATGCCTCCATGACCAACCAGGTCGTTCCTAGGGCTTGCACGAAGCCGGTTCCACACGTTTTCGCAATTCTTACCTAATTTGCTCAATTGCTCATACTAGGCCCGAACTCTCTCCAACCAACTGGAGAATCCTCCAAATGACCAACAATTGGTCGTGTGACCACCAAGGGCCGATCTCATGCTATCTTGGTCGGTCCCCCATCTCTCATACCTAGGTTTCATCACCTAATGCTAAATCCGGCAATACTTTCAGTAAATGGTGAAACCACCATCTAACCATTATTTTTCACCAACTCTCAAACTGAGAAATCCTGGTGCGTGCTCACTCGGGAATTGGGCACCACATGGACGCTTCTCATCCCATGTGGTCGGTCCACTTCATTCATGGTCAATTTTCAGCAAATTCCTCAATGGATGGAGGATTGACCAAAAAATTAGGGTTTCAAATAAACGCTCTGTGAAACCATCATTCTGAGCAATTCTGAACACTAATAAATTTATGTTGATCCAATAATCAACATCTAAATTAATTAAAAAATATTCGGTAATCTACCAATATTCTGATTAATATTTTACTGGGTCACATCACCAGTAAATAATTCGCTGAATCGAGCAATACTTGCTCAATTGCCGAATATTGACCAATATTCAGCAATTCATCATAATTTATCGAATTGAGCAATACTTGCTCAGTTGCACGTCAGATTGTCAAAAATCATTAGTTTGGTGAATTGAGCAATATTTGCTCAGTTGCTCATCAAATTCTCAATATTCATTAATTCGCAGAGTTGAGCAATACTTGCTCGCTCGTCAGTAATTCATCATACCGACATCTCTTCAGAGAACTACATGTTCGACCTATGAATCGATGAGCATTCACCATTCATGCTCGATTCACCAAAACTTAGACTCATTGTCTAAACAGTCAACAATTGACTAATCGAAACACGTTTGCCCTGTAGACTACACGATTTGTGAGACATCAATCACGTCACAAATGGGGGGATATCACTTAGGGTTTTGATCTGGCGGTCTACGGTACATGGATTCATCCGCAACGATAAATGTGTGTAATTCGTGTAAACGGTTGAAGGAGTTAGCAAAGTAGTGGGTGCACGATCATTCAAGTCTCCACATGAGGTGGAATTGACTTTACCACGATCTCCCACTTTCCCACTCTTTCACTCGATAAATCGTCACACTTATAGGGATCAAGGTGTTCACTACTCTGACAGTATAAATAAGTCTCTAATTTCACGATTGAAGGATAAAGAATTACAACATCAGTAATCATCCACACAGAATTTCTTGAGTAACTAATCTCAGGAATTCATCAATCACCCAGAACTTATTCGAACTCAACGGTTCAGCAATATTACAGAAACCTTCAACACACCCACAATCCTCGATCATTACTGATCCCACACAATTCTCGGCTTCCCTCCTACATATCAACCCATCTCCCTCTTTGTGACTGAATTGACTCTGGAAAGGACATTGTCTTGGTTTATGCCGGAGTCATACAGATTGATTTCCCGAATCTAAGCACCCCCTTTGCAGCGGTGTATCTGTGTGAGATTCAGCAGTTCGCTCGGTTGAGGAGTCTCGACATCACGATCGACTCTCCACTTCCCTAGAAAACCAGCAAACCATTTTTCCTCATCCACAGATTGGCGACCACAGTGGGAGATTAATCCCTCGGTTGCAATTTCTCATTTTCACAAGATGGTCGATCTAAGGTCAGGTTCAGTTACAAATCCCAACACCAACAATGGTAACACTAGCAACATCGGTGGTACTCCATAAACTATTTCCACTTCCAACATTGGCACTGGTAATACCACTCTTCCGCAAACCAACATTGGAGACAATCCTCTCTTCGGCCGGTCTCCAGAAGAAATCAAGGAGAATCCACCTGCCATAGGTGATCTCACGGAGGTGCAAGAAACTCTTGCAAAGAATCAAAATGACATGACCAACAATCAGAAAGAGCTGTGCAATTATCTCAAAACTATCAGTGACAGGATGTCATAGAAAACTCGGAGAAAGGAAAAGCCAAAGAAACATCTTCGGCTGTTGATCCTGAAATCACTCTGATCCATGTAGTGGATAACGATAAAGTCCGCAAGGATGGAGATAACCCACCAACAAAAGAACCTGCAGGATTCATCACTCGTGAGGACATGAAACGCTTCATGGAGGATCGAGGAAAAGACAAAGAATCTATGTTCACCGTCATCAACTTCCATATCCTGCTGCTACGCAAAGAGTTCCTCTCCCGAAGGGATACACTTCCCCAACATCCGCATTGTACAACAGAAAGGGGAACGCTCGAGAACACGTCTGTTGATTCATGGAGCCACTAGGAGAGCGTGAACATAATAGAATGCTACCAATCTACAGAGCCTTGCTGGAGAATCTGCGATTCCAAACTTTCTCAGAGCTTCATGAAGCAGCCATACTGCACCTGCTTTACTGGAAAGAGCAAAGTCTACAAGGTCGAGAATCTCGAAATCATCCGATACCTAGTCAACAATCAGTACAATCTCCAACCTTCCATGAACTTTGTTGTTGAACGGAGCAAAAGGAACACCGAGCCACTATAGCACAAGCATGCTTCTCCAATCTCTCAGGTTCCTCCGGAAGCGCAAAGAGATGGACAATCCTGAAATACACAAACTCCAACCCTACATCAACAAATAAGGAAATGATCAGACAGACTCAAAACTTCCCTCTTTTCACCGAAGAAGTGATCGAGTTACTGGAAGTCTGGATTCAAGATGGTGTAACCAAATTTCCGTTCACCAGGGGAGAGCTGACCGAAGAAGAAATGGAGAATCACATACCTTCAATCTGTCCAACAACCTTCTGACGAAGCAGTTCAGTCATTGATCGAGCACATCTATGAATTGCTTTATCTGTCAATAGCTCAAAAGAAAGACGTGCTCACGGCTCTGATCACATCGTGTCAGAAAATCCATTCCAGAAATACTTCCTGATCCTCTAGTCATAGACAAATAGATGTACGACTGGGGACTGCTTACCACAATTTGTCTCAGAAGAAATGAATTCGGAAGAATAAGATGACACCGCCACCAACATCATTCCACCGAAAACCCTCAGAACCGCAGGCATCAAGCTACTTGTGATCATGTCTCAATCAGATACCTTGAAGGAACGCTCGGAAATACTTACGAATACATCACTCTCAAAGTGGACATAACTTCAACCTGGGCAAAAACCAAGTTTCACATAATCAAAAAGATCCACAGGTTTTTCAGACGAGCACGGATCCATGCTGAAAAGATGGGTACCTACAAAGCGCCTTTGGTTGCACATCTCTCCAACGAAGAAAGTTCTTATCTAGAAGATTTGGCGAACATTCCATTATCAGAGCACTTGGAGGAATTTAAAACTTTGACGAAGTTGATGCAAGAACCTGCAAAATATGCATAGACATTCATCAAGAAGTTCCGCGCTCAGGAAAGTCTTATTCCATGTCCATGTTATTTATTTTCTTACATGCTATCCTAGCATGGGGAATCAATTCTGCTAGCAAGTCTGCAAGACGTTATGAGTTGTAGCTTCACCGCATTAGTATTTTACCAAGTATTTGAATCTGACGTTTCTCCTAATCGAACATTAAGACATTCATTACTGAGATGGTGTCACAAACAACAATTTGAGCGCTTCTCCATAGCCTTGAAGGAGTGTTCATGTGTGCCACAAAATCAGACAAGCTCTGATGTTTGCACTAGTGTTTCATTCCACTACCACAACGAAAGGAATGTTGAATCAACAGAAGATAGTTGAAGCCGAGACGGTCAAACCTGAGACATGCTCAAGGGATATGACGCTTCAACGCTCAAGCATCTAAGAAGCCTTCAAAATGTGTTCCCAATCAAAGAGTACAATGGCTTCAGCACATATATCTCAACACTGATTCAACACCAGCACGATAAAAACTACAATCGATAAGTTTTCATTATCTCATTATAAGATTTCTGAAGCAGATGCAACATCATTCATACATGAATGTCACTCCTTTAACATACACTGGGCAACCTGAGGTGATTCCGTAAAACTTCATCAACGGGACTTCTCTACATCAAAAAACCCTGCACGACTGAGGAGATTCTTCCCTTAGGAAGACGCTTCACGATACAATCATGCTTTCAAGAGCACCCCAAGTTGAACTCCCAGTATACCGGATTCTCAACTCAATAACTAGTTTGTGAATGTAAATCTTCATTGAATGGAGAAGCAACGAATAATCATGGTTCCAGCCTTTTCGATCTCTGGAATAACTCTGACAATAGTATCGACATCAACAAGGATATCTGATGGAAATCCATGGTCTCAGCATCAACAAGAATGTATGCAGAAAACTCAATCTTGACCTCAATATCAGCAACGTGAGAAACATCCTCATGACTGGGCTTCATCAACTAACTATTCTCTGAAGTGTTACACATCTCCAAGAACTAATGATTCATATCAATATGTATAGGTCTGATAACATGCTTACATGAACATTTTCCCAAATCCTGCACGACGGACGTGCACAAATCAAAGTCTTCTACAAGATGTTCTCATCGCCTTTATAAATGAGATACGGCATGTTACAGGATATGGGTTTACAAAAACGTACCAATTTATGAGGAATGGGACAATACTTCCTCAACAAAAGATGTTCGTCTATGTTTCTTCTACAACTTATCAAAAGGGCGCATCAATCGGACATACAATCTGAAAGATATGGCCTTTACCGTCAGGTCTACGAAATCTGAAAAATTTGTAGGGGATTACAAATTACAAATGTGCATGCTTTGTTGACTGACCTCTGCAACTCCAAATTGAGTGATTCTTTCTTATTTTGTAACTCAGTCTCTTAGTTTCAAAATTTGTGGTCAAGAATCGAATTTCGATATCGTATGAGGTTTCTACATCTCCCAGAGCATACAACATGCAAACAGCAATTCTTGGACGGGATTCATAACTTCCACAGTCGATCGGTGTCCACCAGGTATTTTCGCTAAGTCCTTCATTAAGGTACCTCCTAGTTCGACCACCTAGGTCTTTACATCAATATTTCTACCCAGGTCCTCTATCTAGGTCTTGCCAGAAGAAGGGAAAACGAAAGAGGGAGATTCAACAAAGTACTGGGGACTAACGGTCCACTGATCATGACGATCAATTTCACAGTCCAACACTCGTGGTGCCGGGCTCTCCAGTGCTAATAAATCATTGTAAAAGGAATGCTACCACCGGTACATGCCTCCATGGTCATTACATAATCCCCTCTTGAGAGCAACGTCAGTTATGGTCCCGTGACCAGGGTTTCAGAAGTGATGTTTCTACGACTGACAGAGACAAGATGGCGCTGCAAGCACCACGCTCCTGTATCAATCAAGGAGTCCTGATCTCGATTGAATCAATGAAATCAAAATCCTTCACCAACCGTTCAAGACACAAGAGAATGGTCTAAAGACACAACAGGAGTGTTTTACCACAAGCCCGTATGAGATAATTTTACGATGTCTTGTACAAACCGACGAGCTGGGAAAAATTGGTGAAGAATATATGGATGGGTCATAAACCATTCTCTTCGTATGGAGGTCCTATAAAACATATCAAAATTTCACAACAATCGGATGAACGAGTAAGGAGATGTGACAAAAGCATTGTACAACATGCAATCTGGAAAAGTTCTGAAAGTCTCCTGGAAGTTTACTGTTTCGCCTTTTTCATGCCCTAAACATGCTTAAAGGTCAAAAATATTCGTTCACTAAAGCTTGGAAATTTCCTGGGCTTTAAGATACATATGCAGATCTCGAAAATCTAACTTCAAACGAGGGTTCTACATCGTTTTTAATAAAAGCTGAAGTCTGAAATTTCCTGGTGAAGTATTTTGGAAAAATTACTCGTATACTCACATGGATTTTCACTCATTCATTCATAAATCAGCAATATCATACTTATACGAAGAAATTTCAGGAGATACACTTACTAGAGGGATCTCTAAATCATTTGAAGGATCAGCAGTGCCGGAATCCCCATGGCAACTCCACTATATTCGGTTCGGGATTTCGAGAGTTCTCCATATTCTCATGCCCCAAAGAGGAGTGTGCTTCATCAACATGCTGCTTATCTACAATTATTTCTTCCTGGATTCATCAACAATAACTATTATTATTTTATTCAAGGAGATGCCACGATCACCTGCACGAAAAAGATACTTATATCGACTTATTCATCAGTGCTGGATTCATGAACTGTTTGCCTGAGAACAAGTTGAAGACTGTCAATCGATAGAGCAAAAGTCTGAAAAGAAATAACAAACCTCGGTTTCGTGATCATAATTGCACGGGAAAAGTCATGACACAAGGAGCGCTAACAATAAAAACTCACCAAAGAAACGGCTGGGGACTGCACGTCATTTTCTAACATCCTGCAGTCCTTACTTCTGGGTTCTCCGCTCCCACAGACTTTCTTCCATTTCCGTGGAGTCTACATTGATCCGGGATCTTACTACACGATCATCATATGGTTAAGCTAATGAAGTAACCAGGAGTACGACTCAATATGAAGGATCTCTCACCAGTACCATTTCTTAAAGTTTTGTCCGTAGAGATGTTATCTCTGGAAACACCATCTTTGGAAGTGTCATCATGAGAGTCAGCCAGTCTTGCAAAGTGGCTACTTCAGCATATCGTTCAGGATTCGACAGAACAATGAATCATGGAATAAAGGTGCTCACAACAGCGTCGACAAAAATGGTATTCCTCAACTCTTACCTATTTACGGTTTCACGAACTTAGTGATAATAACGTAAAAACCTCGAAAAACGTGCTCGCTTCTTCAAGCTTGCCAAGACGAGCAAAATTCATTATTTAAAGTCAACACCTGACTTTTCATGAAACTATGAATAATTCACATAACCTTTCATGTGAACATTCACTGATTTTCTACATGTGTACATAAACTATAAAATCGCCAAACTCATATATACATTATTTCACCGTGTATAAAATTATTTGCTTTCAGCAAATTGCTGAAAATCATAAATTGGTTTTCATAAAACCGTGAATAACCCACGTAAATTTTTACTGAGTGAACATGTACTGGTTTTTCAAAAATTTGACAGACATCCATTCCACAACTGTGAAAACTCACATACAGATATTATTTCACCATGTATAATTGTCTACTTTCAACAGTTGTTCAAAATCAAAAACATTGATTTTACAAAAAATATTTTTAACGTGAAACTCACGTAAATTGGAAAATATATATGCATATCTATTGAAAAAAAAAAACTTTTCTCTCGTACGAGCATCCATATTTGAAACGAGAGTTTATTCCATTTTGTGACATATTTAAAAGAAAATAAAATTTTTGGTTTTCATGAAAGCTCATAGACAAAAATTACTAGACTCGGGTCTATTTTGTTTGTTTCTTAAAATAATGAACGAACGTTTGTTCCTAAAACATGGATTTTCTTTTGGGCTCGAGCCCGCAAACACTAAACCGACCAAAACTAGGCTTCTCAACGCTCAAATCAGCAGTGCCTCATCTCTTCATGATCATGATATGGCACTCTATCTTACTATCAGGGTCCTCACCTGTGCATTTGCTCGTACATGACATCAATGGGGTAAATCGAGGATTCTGAAACTACCTTTCTAGATGGAGTTCAACCACTGATCTCATCGATTGAAAATCACCATTTAATGCATTATTGTGAAACATGAATGTTCCCCACTAAGGAGGGGAATCAATGTTGAGGGTGGATTTTCAACAAAGGGCAAAATCGTAAAATCATGAGGCATGTTTTTGACACGGCTTTCAGACATGCAAAAATTCATATTTTACGAAGCCATGATGAATATGTTTTCGAAAAGTCTCCACTAACTAAATGTTCGATCCCTAGCATTTCATCGTTCCCTCTATGCAGAATAACATATTTGCGCGGTTATCCGTAGATTGAGTACTTAACGCCTTCAGGACGTCGATACTCACTGTTCCATGACTGCAGGATAGTGACCCACCTCCACATAGAAGAATAGTTGGGTGGCGGACCGTTCCCTGATTATGTTGGGAGATTGTGTATAGATTCAGGCAGTTCTCCGTAGATTGGGAGCATCAACGCCTTCAGGTCGTAAACAACATCGTGACTTCCTGACTATGCACCATTCAGAATAGATGCGACGCTTTAACTGGCTAATATCTTTTCTGAAATAGATTACTTCTGTCGTGACATTCACTACTGAATTCCCAGAATAATCTTTTATTGCTCATATTCCATGGTCGAATCCACGACCTGATCCCATAGAATGGAAATAACAATTGATCTGATTCTATGATCGAATCCACGGCTTAATCTCATAGAATAGCAATGAAACAACTGTATTATATCATTACTGCGATTTCACGATCGAATCCACTGGTCTCATGAAATGGTAATAGATAAATCTTAATTACTCCGATTCTATGGTCGAATCCACGATCCTATGGGATGGTAATGGTTGTTTTATTATTCTGAATTCGTAGTCGAATTCATAGCTGATCCTATGAATTAATAATGAACATCTATTCATTTTTATTACTCAGTTTCATGAATTATTCTCCACTTAATTTCATAAATTGGTAATAAATACTCAACAACCGGGTATCAAGACCATCACTGAGTAATCCCCGCAAAAATGGTGTAAGTGTACTCGACAATGATGCACGAACGAGCATCCAAAAATGTGAAACAATGGAGAATCCTTCACAAAACAGGAGAAAATATTAAATAATAATAAAATAATGGGAGGCGCTCACGGTGGGCTACCGGCTGGCCGTCCGGTCGTGCCCTGGTCATGGTCTGCCCGCGCCTCTCCCGTTATTTTCCTTATTTTTTATTAATTCGTGGACTCATGAAAACTCCTTGGTTTAGCTCGTGAATTCTCCATAACTTCGTGGATTCACCAAATAATATTATAAAATAAGGAGAGATGTGCGGGACCAGGCAACCTAGCCGGCCGGCCATGCCTAAGTTGTGGCCGGTCCCACACCTCACAATCCTTAAATTTTTATAATTATTATTCCCTAATCTTGCAAAACTCCTTGTTTCAACAAAAACTCATGGATTCTCCATATCTTCAAGGATTCTCCATATCTTTAAGGACTCTCCATAACTTCAAGGATTCATGAAAAAATAATAATAAAATAGGGAATGGTGTGCGGAACCGAGCAACCTAGCCGAACGGTCGTGCCCTATCCATGGTCGGTCCCATACCTTGCATTCCTTAATTTTCCATAATTATTATTTTCCTCAATTCATGAAACTCCTGGGTTTGAGCAAAATTCGTAATTTTTCCATATTTTCTCAAATATTGCTCAAATCATGAAAAAACAAAAGCCAACATGGTCACACGAATGGATAGCATCCACGGTAATTTTAAATATTAAAACACTTTTATTTTAATATTTTCAAAATATTGATGAATTGATCATACATGCTCATTCCACCAAAAAATCGAGAATTCTTAGTCAATATGATACTCTTCTGAAAATTCACGATGTTGCTCAAACGCGCGTCAGAAAATACTGAAACACCCAGTATGGAGACACATATATCATAGAAACACGTCCATGCCTCCATGAGTGGCCAGGTCGTTCCTAGGGCTTTCACGAAGCCGGTTCCACACGTTTTCGCAATTCTGACCTAATTTACTCAATTGCTCATACTTGGCCCGAACTCTCTCCAACCAACTGGAGAATCCTCCAAATGACCAATAATTGGTCGTGTGACACCAAGGGCTGGTCCCATGCTCTCTTGGTCGGTCCCCCGTCTCTCATACCTAGGTTTCATCACCTAATGCTGAATCGGGGAATATTTTCAGTAAATGGTGAAACCACCATCTAACCATTATTTTTCATGAACTCTCAAACTGAGAAATCATGGTGTGTGCTCACTCGAGCACTGGGCACCACATGGACGCTCCTCATCCCATGTGGTCGGTCCACTTCATTCATGGTTAATTTTTCAGCAAATTCCTCAATGGATGGAGGATTGACCAAAAAAATTAGGGTTTTAAATAAACGCTCTGTGAAACCATCATTATGAGCAATTCTGAACACTAATAAATTTATGTCGATCCAACAATCAACATCTAAATTAATTATAAAATATTCGGTAATCTACCAATAGTCTAATTAATATTTTATTGGGTCACATCACCAGTAAATAATTCGCTGAATCGAGCAATACTTGCTCAGTTTCCTATTATTGACCTATATTCAGCAATTCATCATAATTTGTGTAATTGAGGAATACTTGCTCAGTTGCACATCAGATTATCAAAAATCATTAATTTGGTGAATTGAGCAATATCTGCTCAGTTTCTTATCAAATTCTCAATATTCATTAATCTGCAGAGTTGAGCAATACTTGCTCGCTCGTCAGTAATTCATCTTATCGACATCTCTTCAGAGAACTACATGTTCTATCTATGAATCATTGAGCATTCACTATTCATGCCTGATTCACAAAAACTTAGAATCATTGTCTAAACAATTGACTAATCAAAACACGTCTGCCCTGCAGACTCCACGATTTGTGAGACATCAATCACGTCACAAATGGGGGGATATCACTTAGGGATTTGGTCTGGCGGTCTACGGCACGTAGATTCATCCACAACGAGAAATGTGTGTAAATGGTTGAAGGAGTTAGCAAAGTAGTGCGTGCATGATCAGTCAAGTCTCCACACGACGTGGAATTGACTTTACCACGATCTGCCACTTTCCCACTTTTTCACTCGAGAAACCGTCACAGTTACAGGGATCAAGGTGTTCACTACTCTGACAGTATAAATAAGTCTTTGAATTCTCGATTGAAGGATAAAGAATTAAAATATCAGTAATAATCCACACAGAATTCCTCGAGTAACTACTCTCAAGAATTCATCAATCACCCAGAACTTATTCGAACTTAACAGGTCAGCAATATTGCAGAAACCTTCAACACACCCACAATCCTCGATCATCATTGATCCCACACAATTTTTAGCTTCCCTCCTACAGATCAACCCTTCTCCCTCTCTGTGACCGAATTGACTCTGAAACGTCCATTGTCTTGGTTTCGGTCGGAGTCATACAGATTGATTTCCCTAATCTAAGCACCCCGTTTGCACCGGTGCATCTGTGTGAGGTTCAGCAGTTCGCTCGGTAGAGGAGTCTCGACATCACGCTCGACTCTCCACTTTCCTAGAAAACTAACAAACTGTTTTTCCTTATCCACAATTCTTTAAGTTGTAGGATTGAAATTTGGTTCCCAAAATCTTAATTTTAGAATTTGAGTTTCAACTTCCCAGTATCCATTCCAAATATACTTCATATTACTTTTATTAGTTAACTTGATGATAAAAAATCATTTTCCAATAGGTATCGATTGATAATTTCCTGAGGTCTTCCATTGTCTCCTCAATGACTCTTATGCAACAACAAATTTCATCTTAACTAAATCCAACCTTCCAATTAAACTAAACTGCCATTCATTCAAACTATCATCTATCTCCTCATCATAAATATAGCACGATGGTACTACAGATGGAATTTCAGTATCAATCCTCTTCGGATTTGATTCAGAAGAAAAGAAACTAAAATTATTATTACTCATCGTAGATCTAGATTCCATGAAGAAATCGCAAAAACTAAACGAATGAAAATAAATCTCAACAGTAAATCGTATTTGGACAATACATCACAATAAAATCATCACCAATCATTGAATTAAAACCTTGAAAACCTCAGAATACCTGAATTAATGAAGACGAAGATCGAAGAATTTGGAGTTGAAAACGAAAAAAATTCTCTGATTTAGTCTCCCGAGTCTCAGAGCGCAACTCGCCCGATTTATTCGAAAATATTCTGATCAACTGAATTGAATCTGGAATAGATATTTCTTGGTTTAGGCCAGAGTCTTACAGATTGATCTCTCGAGTCTAAAGTACTCTCGTGCAGTGCAATTGTTAGGGTTTAAATTCGTTTCTCATCAACACAGCCAAATTTACCAAAAACAGCAGAATCAGTTTTTACTCCAAAACAACTGGCGACCACACTGGGAGATTAATCTCTCGGTTGCAAGATCAATTTTCAATTTCATTTCAATCTTATCAAATTGAAGATGGTGGATCTTAGGTCTGGAACAATGACAAATCCTGATGTTACTGGGGCTGAGAACACCCATGGTGTCGATATTCCTTCCGGCGACACCAATGTACCGCCTACCAGCACGATCAACGCATCTCGTGGTACTACATCCTCAACCACCAATACCACTGGCGCTGGAAACATTCCCTTAGGCATGACACCTTCAATTACCAGGGACAGAGACTCTGCCGCCACCCCCAATGTTTCTTCGAGCGTAACACCTCCGGTTGTTACTATAGTTATTGTTGCTCATCCATCAGGACGAGAGACTGGAGCATCCAAAGGAGGCCAATCCCCTATTACCATTGTCGATTTAATGGAAAGAAAAGAAGTCCTCGCTAAGGCTCAGACGAACATGGTTACAACTCAGAAAGATGTACTTATTTTCCTCAATACGCTAACAGAACGATTACCAAAAGAGTCGCGTCAGCTCATGGAACTAATAAGGAGTACTTTCAAAACTTTTGGCGGAAGCACTTCAACAGGGAATGCATTCATAGACGAGGAAGTCTGTGTTTCTCCTGAGTGCTCGAGAGAAAGGAATCAAATATCCAATTTCATCAAGCGTGATGATCTAGAAGATTTTCTCTGAGATCAATGCATGGAAAACCCGGTAGACCTGCATCAGCATCAACCTCTTTATCCTCCTGATGTTCAAAGAGTTCCTCTCCCGAGAGGATACACTTCTCCCCAATTTTCCCTTTATGATGGTACTGGTAATGCTCGTGAACACATCTCTCGTTTTCTGGAGTCATTAGGAGAGCATGAGTACAATCGTGTCCTCCGCCTGAAAGATTTCTCGAAGTCACTTAGAGAGAACGTGCACCTGGTACAACAACAGTACACCAAACCGCATAGCCAATTGGATTGAAGCATTATGATCCAAATATGAGTGAACATCAACTGTTAGAGTTGTGCATTAATGGCATGGCACAGGTTTATCACGCTTTACTAGAGAAACTGCGCTTCCAAACGTTCTCTAAGCTTCATGAAGCTGCTAAGCGGTTGGCGACAACAGCACCAGCCTTACTGTAAGGAATCAGGCCCGCCAGGAATGAGGATACACGTGAGACTCGAGGAAACAGATGTATCATCAACAAAAAATACAACACTCAACCCTCTGTAAGGGTGGTGAGTGTAGGAGGAAAGTGAAAATCTCCAGTTGCAGAACAACAACACAAACGTGCAGCACCAGCGCAGCAGACAACTCAACCTCGAAAATCCGTGACTAGGACTCCTGTTCAGCACCAAGAGATAGGAGAGGCTCTCCAAACTTGAGGTAAACGAACTCCTAGAAGCATGGATTCAATATTATGCTATCATGCTACCTCCTCTCAGACGTCCATCAACCGAGGGAGAAAAGACAAATACCAAATATTGACATTACCATAGGTTTGTCAGTCACCCAAGAAGTGACTGCAACAAAGTCCAAGGAGAAGGAGGATACATGAGAAATTAAATTAGGCACTGAAGGAGTGCACAGAGATCCTCTTCCGATAAGGAGTTGCGTAATTTCTGGGGAATACGTCCACAAAATTGTACATACCAAGATGGAGCATTTATGCAAGCAACAATAGGCGAGTTTCCGCACACAGGAAGTCAGGGAGAAGCCGCTTCACCAAATATAAAGAAGGGAGAGTAAATTCACATAATGATTTATCAAATCCCGTCAATGTTCATGGTCGTGGCCGACCAAGGTTCGTGCTCGTATTCGCCGCACCTTCCTTTCAAGATCCATGGCCATAGATACCACTCATCACTGCCAAGATTTGTACCTGTAGTCACCACTCGTCCCTGTCAAGGATCGTGATCGTAGCCATCCAAGCTCCAACCAACCTGTTTTGTACATAGCCATCAGAATGGATGCAAGAGGGTGATACCTTCATCATGCTCAACTCATCGACCATACAGGATAGAACCACGTAAACCACCCTTGGGGACTGAGGCTCAACATGAAATTCCCTTCACCGTCATTCATGGACTTCTTCAACACAAGAGAGATTGCAAGGGAAAATCAAATTGAAGGTTGGTCGAATCCTTAACCATTATTCTTATCTCCCCTACTTAGAATTATCATTGCCAGCATTGCATGCGTTGAGATGTTACAGTAGAAAGGGTATTCTTTCCCATGAGGAGAAAACACGACTTACCGGCCAACCATATTTGTGTGATGTCTTCCCATCTGCCATATCGTATCGTCTCGGAAGAATAGAAAGAACTTATTTTTCGAAATCAAGGATTAAGGGCGCCCTCACTGGAGTTCTCTCCTGAAGCCACTTCAGCGCACGCTCTCTCCTGAAGTCACTTCAACGCTCTCTCCAGAAGAAGCCGTTTCAACGCTCTCTCTTCATAAGCCGCTTCAACACACGCTATCTCTTGAAGACGCTTCAACGCTCTCTCTCCATAAGAAGTTACTTCAACGTTTTCTCTCCAGAAGAAGCCGCTTAAACGCTCTCACCAGAAGAATCCGCTTCAACGCACGCTCTCTCCTGAAGCCACTTCAACGCTCTCCAAAAGAAGCCGCTTCAACGCTATCTCTCCCGAATCCACTTCAGCGCTCTCTCCCGAAGACATTTCAGAGGCCGAAGATGCTTCAACATCTCAGCAGGCCACACAGACTAACTGCATCATGTTTTCCACATCGCCGACAAAATCAGAATCAGTGTTTCTAGATTTCCAATTTCCTATGGAAGGGGTGCATGAGCTGCCAAAAGTTTGGATACAATACAGATCTATCAAACACGACTCCGATCAACAAGTGACGAATCTAAAATATTGTCGCCTTCATCAATTCATCAACTACCTTAACAGTAAATGCAATGGAAGTACGTCTTTCGAGATAAAATAGCCTCAGGATAATTACACCTGGGGAAAACTAGCACGGGATGCCTTCATGTCCCTCAACCAGATTATTTCTGATATAGTATCATCACTGTCAAATCATGACGATCCGCAGGAAGTTTTCAACATGAATCTGTGCACTGCATGAAAGACTCCAAAGTACGCTGCAGAAATATTTTCACATGTCCGACCACCCCATCGGATCTAAAGTATAACCGGGGACTTCTCAATCGCACACTGTTCCATATAACAATCCAAGATTCAGAATATTATTCAAAAGATATCGCTTGTAACGAAGTCCTTGAAGACTTGATAGCAGCACCTCGGCAACAGAGCGCCTCTCATCCCGTTTACTTCACTCAAAGACTTCGGAAGATTTTTACCATATAAGCATTCCAAACATTTCATCATCGCAATTAGAAGGGAAAGAATGATCCGATGAGATAAAGAGTCAGAACGAAAGCAATTCCATTCCAATCAATGCTCAGGAGTTTAAAAAATATTTTAGTTGTGACCCAGCAGTCCAGACTCCAAGCAACTTAAAGTCAAAGCCTCTCGTAATCGAGTGCAATGGAGTTTAACGAATTTCAAAATCTACTTGGAGGCAATTGACGTATGGTAGGAGGAAAATCACTGCGTGCTTTGATACCTCATTAAACATGTCTCGCTCAAATACCTAGCCGGCCTCTATCCTGGTAACATCTTTCTACGTTGCCTCATAAGTTTTATCTTTATTTGTCACCATCTAGTGCTTACTCCGCAATAATGTCACTGTTACGTACTAAGCTTAATGTTGATGGTGGTTTTTAGTTCAGGGATATAATTGTAAAACCCTGTATTTAATGCGCTATCACCCTGCAAGGGGTAAAGCCATTTAAGAAGTGATGAGTGCAAAAAACCTCCTCGCTCATTGAGCAATTCAATATATGTATGAAATTTACTTAGAATGGTGCGTGTAACAGCAATCCCAAATATTCTGTGAATATTTATCTTTTACCGTCATTACTCACTAATGCATTTCCTGCCTAGTATTTTCCCATGCTATGTTCCCAGCCGAACTCTCAATATCGACATGACATGACGATTAAATGTTCACTCTGTTAGAGCATTGCTCGGTCGAACTCGCATGCGTTGCTATCTCAAGAATGTTTGTTAATGTTAGTGACCAAAACTATAAGTCTTGATTTCTATTCTACTATAGCTAAGCCTCAGACTAGGATAGTAAGTGTAATTGATCTCAAAGACTCTATGGTGATTCATCATACAAGATGAAGAACTACTCAAGAAACCGGTGGAAATTCTCGAAAAAAAGGTATGTGGAGACTTGAACTTATCCGTCACTCAAAAGTCTATCTATTCTATCTTCTACTCCTTGAGACAAAAATTCGTATGCTATATATAGACTTTAATTTTACACATTTGGTATTTTGAGCCGAGCATACCTCGCCTATCTATATCTCGAAATATGTGTTGGTAATCTTTTCACTTTTACCAAGTTTATCTTTATCTAGTGACGAAAGTCATGATATGTTTCAATCACTTTGAAAATTGCTTTGACAAGAAATTGTGTAACAACTATATAACGTCCTCTAAGAATGTTTCAATGATTGGAATGAGAGTTTAGATTACATAACCAATGGTGGACATAAGCATTGTTGTGGAAACACATTTATGTATAAGTCTTATTCCTTGAACCAAAGTTTTCGAACTTTGTTGATCAAGAGAACCGGAAGAATGTCAAGTGCTAAGTCCGAGAACTGCCGAAGTTCTCAAGCCCGAGAATTTCTGCTGGAGTTGACAAACTATTTACGTGAAGCTAAGTCCGCGAACCCAGTCCGCGAACCGGCGAAGTTCTCTTTCCCGAGAATTTCTGCTGGAGTTTGTATACTCTGCCGGTATCTTAAGTCCGCGAACCTAGTCTGCGAACTTGAGAAGTATATATATTTAAAGATGATTTATGAACTTAAGCTTAAAAACACTAAGGAATGCAATTTGCAAACCGTGGCTATAAAAGAACATGAATTGATTCGAGTGAATCAAATTATTTTTTATTTAATTGTGTCTTGTGTAGTTACATAAGATTTACTTGCAATTGAACAACCCTCTAACTATTTCATTTGAGTCATTTGAACTAGTTATGGTGAAGAAGAACATGGTTGATATGAAATGCTCATATGGCTAACCTTTTGGTTAACTATTGTTGAACCAACAATGTATACGTTTGGGTAAGGTTAAAAAAACCTAGAAGCGTGCATTTCATTTGTGTACAACAATCTAAGTTTTCGATCTAACGGTTGAGAAATATTAGCTTGAATCTAAATCAGGTTTTCATCTAACAGTGGATATTGATTGCTTTGTTACCAAAGTAAATTAATGGCAAACCGTGATTTGAAAGACTATATAAGGGGACATCTAGCAACTCTGCAAAACTAATCCGAACATCTTACATGTGATACTAGTTTGCGTGCTAGAGTCGGTTCTCCTTTAACCTTTGGTTTTCTTCTTCTAAAACCATATTAAACTACTAAAGACTTCATTGGAATTGTGAAGCCAGACCGATACTACTTTTATCATAGTTGTGTGATTTGATCTTGCATCTTTTATCATACGATTACAATCATATTTATTGGATTGAGATTGATATCTCCGATAGGCAATATATAAAATGTAATTAAAAACATCTTCGTCTCATTGTTTGTGATTCCGCAACATCTTGTTTCGCTAACATACGATTAATATTGTTGTGAGGTGATTGATAACTCTAGACTGTTCTTCGGGAATATAAGACTGGATTATCAATTGGTTCCTGTTCACCTTGATTATTATCAAAAGACGGAACAAAACCTTTTAGGATTTATCTGTGGGAGACAGATTGATTCTTCGATAGACTTGTCTGTGTGAGACAGATTTTTTTATCATCAAGTCTTCGATTTTGGGTCGTAGCAACTCTTAGTTGTGGGTGAGATCAGCTAAGGGAATCAAGTGCGCAGTATCCTGCTAGGATCAGAGGCGTAGGGAGTACAACTGTACCTTGGATCAGCGAAAGACTGATTGGGGTTCAACTATAGTCCAGTCCGAAGTTAGCTTGAAGTAGGCTGGTGTATGTAACGGCCTAATACATTGTGTATTCAATCTGGACTAGGTCCCGGTGTTTTTCTGCATTTGCGGTTTCCTCGTTAACAAAATTTCTGGTGTCTGTGTTATTTCTAGTTCCGCATTATATTTGTTTATATAATTGAAATAATACAGGTTGTGCGTTTCATTTAATCAATCGAAAATCCGACCTTTGGTTGTTGATTTATATTAATTGATCCTTGGATATTGGTCTTTGGTACCATCCAAGTTATTCCTTGTATTTGATTAAAGACTCGTTGATTTCTATTAGCTTGAGTAAATCAAAACAAGAGAGAGATATTAACTCCTTGAGATACTTTTACCTAGATTAATTCTGACTGTCTAGTTGATTCTCTAGAAAGTATCTCGGAGTTAGTCCATATAGATTTCTAAGAGAAATATTTGGTGGTGTTGTTAGACCCCCTCTTTTTCACACTCTCAGCAGAGTAGCATGATTCTCCCGAAGTGTTAGTATTGAATTCTGTATGGAAGTACCCACATGGGCTGCATCACTCTCTGAAGAAAAAAAATATTGTATTGACGCACTTTTAGGTTAGCTCGATCGAACACGCTTAAATTCCTTAAGGAAAATATGGATTGTTAATATCAGTCTTAGAAACGATCACGACCACACAATTTGGCCGCACAATCCAACAAGCATAGCCTACTCCTAGCAGAGCTAGGCAATCACCCCAGTGACCATCGGCGGGCCCACCAATACCCTGTTCGATCGAATCCTATTTAATTAACTTCCAAACACTCTAAACGTCAACCCTAAAATGGGTATTCACGCTATTTGAAAGAAATCTCAAACGAGCTAAGACCATCAAAAAGGGTCTTACATATATCATGACCGTCCGATTTTTCCAGCCTTGTTGGACGACTGATATCTTCCCTGGAATTATCAAAGAGGTGCCAACATGCAAAATGGCGGCCAAACTTTCCCCTTGCTTGATCGACCTGCCCGCGTCAAGTCTGTAGAGCAACAAACCGTTTGCCCAAACTAGGGCTTGCATGTTATTTTCAAAAACCTAATTTGGGTCGCGGCAGTGTACAACTGTCGCAAATAGATCGTGTTTGTCTAACTTAGCTAGCATAGTTGGACAACTTAGATCGTGTTTCGGACGATCAAGGAGGTGCACATAAGTTCACTGTCGGCCCAATTTCGTTCTCACTCGATCGACTTACCCATGAGAAGTCAATGACGTATCAAATTGCTCGATTGAATTACGGTAGACACTCCTTTTGTAAAACCTTAAATTCATATTTGCGGAAATATACTACTATCACAAATATATTGTGACCACTCGTCTTCGCCAGCTGTATCGAGTGGCTTAGATCTGATTTTAGATGACCCAGGAGATGTAAACATAATCATTAGCGGCTCGTCCTCACACATGGCCGATCGTCCTATTTGAATCAGATCCCGACGCTTGGAAATCAATTAACCAAAATAGGGTCACGACTGCCAAACTCCAAACCAACGACAGCTGACAAATGCCTCAAAATCGTCTCATTCTTCCATATCTGCCGGCTTGGACTGACGTCTTAGATCGAATATTATACGATTGATGGCGCACATCAATGATCACTGGCCATCTCTCCTTCACAGAAAGTGATCGTCCAAGTGATAGCTCGCCCGTACGGTTCTCAATTGATCACCCAAAGGTGGTCAATCATGCTTTTTTTTAAGACGCTCAATCCGCGACTTATTCAATCGAGCTCTAAAACAACGATGCTTCATGCATATAGATTATTTTGAGCTGCTTAAAGGAAATGTTGTACGTGCATCGAATACATACTATATTTTATATCATCCTCATAAACAACTTAGTTGTTCAACTAATAGCACCATATGATATTCTTTGCGGCAAGTCCCACGAATTGACCCACTTACTCGAGACATCAAACATGTCACAAAATGCGGGATACGTACTGGGGTATCGGTCTGGCGGTTTACAGCGTACGATGTGCAATGCGCCCATTACGAGAAAGTGTCAGGAAAGACAGACGGTTAACAGTATTGAGTGTAGTGGGTGAACGTGTGATCATTATTCCCTCATAACAGAAACATGATGATCACCACCTTCTGCACAAACCCACTTCTCCACTACTTAACTTCCTCCACTTCCTAAGAGATCAGGGTGCATTCAATGACTTGTATAAATAGGTTTTCAATCTATTTCGAAAATATAACAAGTGTTATCAACACAAGTAGCTAGAAATTATTTTCTGATACAAAAGTGTTAAACAGCCACACCTTCATAATTCAACACTCTGATCTCAAACACATTCTTCGCTTCCCTACATAAGATCAACCCTTCTTCTTCACCTTGTGACCGAATTGAATCTTGAACGACCATTTCTTGGTTTAGGACAGAGTCTTACATATTGATCTCTCGAATATAAAGTACTCCCGTGCAGTGCATTTGTTTAGGGTTTAAATTCGTTTCTCATTAACACACCCAAATTTACCAAAAACAGCAGAATCAGTTTTTATCCCAAAACACCTGCAAAGGTTGTCAGGAAGCTCAGACAAAATCTCAACAATGTTATTTGGTCAAAAGGCTTTTGGAAACACACAAGGTTTAGGGTTCAAAAGTAAGACTTTGTGCAGAACAAACTCAATTGGTTCTAGAACAAAAGATCCTGAGCGTTGTGATAAACATGAGTCATCTTCACAAATCAAGCCTCCTCTGCTCTGCTCCTTTTGTGGAAATACAAGTCATGTTCAAAGTAAGTGTTGGAGATTCAAGAGGAACTGTAAAAGAATTACCAAAATTCAAAATAACATGCAAAAGATGAATCTGACTCTGGGGAAACAGTCAGACATGCCTGAGCACAAGAAGAAATCCAAAAGAATCAGAGCTAAACGAGGTATGTCGTTTTACTCAACAAACCTTGAAACGTCATTCGGTGACACAAGATGTGAACACTCTTTTCACTCAATTACTATTCAAATCATAGTAATAGATTGTATCCTTATTCTTTAGACTTGTAAAATAAGGATTATTTCAAGGTTTGTTCAAGTCTTGTAAATCTTTTGTTGATTCTTTCTGTTCCATTTTGAGAACGTAAATATCTTCTTGTTAAAAAGTGATAGTGGATGATGAACCGTGAAGACTTTTTCAGGGTCCTTTAGGTTTTACTATCCTAGAGTCTATTTATTAATGTTCTTCACCTTCTTCTCTAAAGATACAATCTCATGTCCCGTATAACTAGAGGTACCACCAACAGAGATGCTATAGAAGCAGTTAATGTGTATCTGTGTGAAAGAGTTTCTTCTTTAAAGAAAAGGAAGGCAAAGAACACAAATTATGATCCAGGTTCCTCCTCTAACTGCTTATTGTCTGTTTGTCATTCTGATAATAACTTTAGGGCTATGGTGAAGGATTTCATCGGGAAAAGGAATAATTTAAAATCTTGAATCATTCCTTATATAAGAGATATCTCTCACTATGAACAAATGCTTTCTCTAACAAAAAACACATTGTGTGAACTAAAAAGAGAACTTAGTGAGCTAACTGATATTTCTGAAGATTTGGAGGAATTGAATGATCTCATTATCAATGGTTTTTTCAATAATGAGAAGTAATTCTCGGTAGATGCCCTGAGAAAGCTCTACAATGTCTAGTAAATCTTCTATTTGTGTTTTTAGAAGAATAACTAGGGTTTGGAATAGCCATTATGGTGATTATACGTAGCTATATTCAACGATTTTCATCTTCATTGTTTTTAGATTTATTTATTTAAATTCTAAAGTATTTTTTTTTTGAAAGATGATTTTTTCAATTTTAATCTTTATGATTTTATATATTGCAAATTTTTGTGGGATATGTTTTTACGTCCGTGAACCTGTGACTGTCCCATACTTGTTCAAAAGTTATCTCTATTATGTCGATATGAATGTATTGATGGAAGATAGAATGAACTTTTAACATTACAAAAGTCAAATCCTTTTATTTCATGTTTTTGATAAAAATAAAGGATTAAAATTTCGTGTACAAGGATTAAGTCTATTATATGTCATTATGCAAATAGTGATAAAAGATAGAATGAATCCTTGTCAATTCTGCGTTCTATGATCCACAATCTTTGTGCACATACTGTACTGTTCCATAAGGTTTCTTATGTTGAGCACAATCGAATGATTTGATTAACTTAGTTGTTGCTCCGCGAGGTTCCCTGTGTTGAACATGATCAACTACATTAATCATTCTTTTTGGTTATTTTAGTTGTTGCTCCGTAAGTTCGCTTATGTCGAGCATGACCAGTTAAATTGATCGCTTTTTGTGGTTAATTTGGTTGTGTATTCTAAGTGAATTAATCATGGGTTCTCTTGTGATTAATTTGGTTGGTATTTTTCGATTGAACTAACTATGGGTTCTCTTGTGGTTATTTCAATTGAATTTTGGATACAAATTCATGTTTTCATGTGATTTTTTTGTCCAAAAGAAATCTTTCTTTTCTTGTGAAAGTAAGGTCGCCTTTGTTGTTCCTTCGGGGATGAAATTTTATGGGAGAGAGTTCTTTTGAACTTGTGCTTAATTGTCAAATCTTTTTGGGGAGTGTGGTTGTGGAATTTTTAGGGGTTATCTTGTATCTTCATTAACTCCTTGAGAAATGCATTTAGCTTCGGATTTATGATTGCATATAAAAATTTTGGTGTGTTAATACACCTTTTGGTCATGATATATCTCCGTGGAAATTTCATTAGGATCCCACTAATTTTCGTACATTTGCCAATTTTGTTGACAAAAAAGGGGAGAACTAATGTGTAGTTCACACTACAAATACATATGGTTTACGGATCATTACGTAAAGGGGAGTGGTTTTCATGTTGAGATATGTATTGACTAAGGGGGAGTGATGCATATCACCATAGTGCTATTGTCAAAGTTGTGATAAAATTGAACTTTGGAGTTGTGTAATAATACTATGACACTGTATAACAATGATTGAGAGAATTTTGTTTTCCCATTGTTATATCTACGGATATTCAACAACTGTGATGCTGAACTTACAACCTTTAGGACTATGGAGTACCTGGAAGTGACGAAGATTTCGAGTCACGTTGAAGATGCCAAGGAGATCAAGCATGTGGACAAGAAGCTACATTTTTTATGTTTTTTTTAATCCATATGTATTGATAATTTTTTCACTAAAATTGATAAATGGGGAGATGGTTAGAGCATTGCTCGGTCAAACTCGCATGCGTTGCTATCTCAAGCATGTTTTTCAATGTTATTGATAAAAACTATAAGTATTGATTTCTAGCCTATTTGTAGATGTCTCGGACTAGGATATAGATAGTTTAGTTGAGGTTAAATCTCACGACGTTCATCTCTTGAAGACGAAGAACTAATAAGGGGAGCTTGTGGAACTTCTTCGACAAAAGGTATGTGGAGACTTGAACTTATCTATCACTTGGGAAGTCTATTTATACTATCTTCTATATTGAGACATAAGTCGTGTTACGATATAGTTTTCTCTATACACATTTGAGATTTCGAGCTGAGTATATCTTGCTTACATATTTCTCGAAATATGTGTTGGTAAGCTTTCGCTTCGACCAAGTTCATCTTATATCATGAGAAAATTGCCGAGTAACATCTTATTGGTTTTTGTGATACAATCATTTGGTGTAAGACTTGGAAGGTTTTAATAATGATTATTTCATTATCTTGAAAATTGCTTTGATGCTAATAGTGTGTGAAAACGGCTATTGACATTATAGAAGAATGTTACAATGATTGAAATAAAGAGTTTATGATGTAACCATATTTGGATATAAGCATATATAGTGTGTTCGCACATTATTGTATACATCCATAAACCGGAAGCCAAAAGTATGCATATGTGTGTATACGAAATAGGTGAAGGAGACAGTTTAAGTATGCGTACCCCTACGCATACTGGCGGAATTTCTCGAACTGATAATTTCTGCTGAGTTTGGTTTTGGCAAAACTCTTAACTAGTCACCTTATGTATGCGTACCCGTACACATATTGGCGGAAGTTTTTGAACCGAAAATTTCTGCTGAGTTTGAAAACTTTACAAATTCAAAACCGGTTGCTTAAGTAAGCATACCCGTACGCATACTTAAGCTAGTTACTTTGTCAAATCGGTCAAGTCCATGAACTTAAACATTTAAATCATAAGGAATACAGTCTATGCGAACCGTGGCTATAATGTTCATGATTGATTCAAGTGAATCAAACCGATTTGATTTCAATTATGTTTTCTAAACAATTGAACAACTCTTTAACTAGTTTCATTTGAGTCATTTGAACTAGTTATGGTTAAGATGAATAAGTTTGATATGAGAGTAATCATATGGCTAACCTCAGTTAACTATTTGTGAACCAACATGGTGCACATGTTTAGGTACGACTACATAAACCTAAATGAGGGTAAATTTCATTTGTGTGTAACAAGCTAAGATCGATCTAACCGTTGAAAGTTATTAGCTTAGTTGAATCAGGTTTTTCATCTAACGGTGAATATTGAATGATGTGTTACCAAGGTCACTTGGATTGCAAACCCTGATTTGAAAACTATATAAAGGAGAACTCTAGCAACTGGAAAGCTAATCCCTACACCTCTTGTGTGTTACTAGTTTCATAACTAGAGTCGATTATCCTTTAACCTTAGGTTTCTTATCGAGACCATATACGTTAACAACTTGAAGAATTCATTGGGATTGTGAATCCAGACCCAACTATTATCTTTGTAGTTGCATGATCTGATATTGTTGTTTCTATCATGTTGAGTGCAATTGAAATAATTGGCTCGAGATTTTATATATCTGATAGGCAAGATAGAAAAGTAATCACAAACAAACTTCGTCTCATCGTTTGTGATTTCACAATAACTTATTTCACTAGTCGATTAAGTTTATTATGAGGTGATTGATAATACTAGGTTGTTCTTCTGGTTTATCAATTGGTTCATGTTCACCTCGATTTATCAAAAGAGGGAACAAAAAATCTTGGGTATTTCTGTGGGAGACAAATTTATTCAATCCTATAGACTTTTCTGTGTGAGACAGACTTGTCTATCAATTCTTCGACTTTGGGTCGTATCAACTCTTTGTTTTGGGTGAGATCAGCTAAGGGAATCAAGTGCGTAGTTTCCTGCTGGGATCAGAGACGTAAGGAGTGCAATTGCACCTTGAATAAGTGTGAGATTGATTAGGGTTAAACTACAGTCCAGTCCGAAGTTAATTGGTAGTAGTCTAGTGTCTGTAGCGGCTTAATGCAGTGTGGTGTTTGTCTAGGCTAGGTCCTAGGGTATTCTGCATTTGCGGTTTCCTCGTTAACAAAATTTTGGTTTCTGTGTTATTTCTTTTCAGCATTATATTTTGTTATATAATTGAAATATCACAAGTTCTGCGTTAATATCAATCAGTTAGAATATCCAACCTTTGGTTGTTGATTTACATTGATTGACACTTGAACATTGGACTTTGGTACCGTTCAAGTGGTTTCACATAATAATCAGGCTCACGGATTTCAATCTATTCGATTTTCTGATTACATTGTGAAACAGAGACATTAAAACACTTATATACTTTACTCTAGATTGAGTCTGACTGTCTAGTTGATTCTCTAGAAAATGTATTAGAGTAAGTCCTCTCAGATTGTCAAATAAATTGTTGGGTGTGGTTGTTAGACCCCCGCATTTTCACCTTGAATCCCGTCTCGAGCCTCTCAACGATTTTAGGTAACTACAGTTAGACTTTGAGTTCCTGGGGAATATGACAAGGGTATGGAGGCTAAATATTTCTCTTGGTTTTTTTTAGATAGTGAGTCCTTTGCTAGCGAAAACTAAGTACCTGTAATGGACATACACTAATTTTTTATTGGGCAAAGGAAATGGAATGAATGAACATCATTATTAAAATTGAAGAGATAACCCCATGAAATTTCAGTTCTTTTTATCAAAACGCATTTCAATGAAGATTTCCAATTTGCTACAAAAATAATCATATAATAATAATCAAACTTTCAACATAGCTATCAACTTAGGTCTTTTATATGATTATTGTGATTTCGAGAGTACTGGTTGGTACGGAGACCTTATAACAAGAATTTTTTTGAGACCTTATAGCAAAACTTTATTTTGTAACTTGATTCCCGGGTCGGAGCATTTTTTTAGATGTATTTTTCATACGCTTTATTTTATTTTATTTTTTAAAAGTACCCACAACATACGGATACTCAATTTTCGTAAACAATTTTTTGGGTTTACCATTAGCTTTCGAATTTCTGTTGTTCTATGGTGGACCCAAACGTTTTTAAATGGGTACTAGCCATATGTACAAACTCCATAGTATTTGTTCTTTCTTTTTTTATCCTTAACATAGCTAAAAACGCTAATTATAGCTCCAAGGGTCATAATAATGCTTGAAAGTTGTGGAAAGAGAAATAGGAGAGTTGGATGAAATGGACAAAACAAAAATAGTAGATATTTAAACAGATGTATTCGCATGAGGTTCCGAAGATACTGCATTTTAGAATCCCAAACACCATAATATTTTTCACTTCAAATTCGTATCATGATTGTTGCCCGGTCTATAAGATAATGTCCAATCAAATCATATATGAAAAATAATATAATGTACATTTGCTAAAAATTAATATGTTACATAATTAAAATAGTGTAGGATATAAATGACTTTTTTTACATAATTTTAATAAAATTTTGAAAACTAAAGGAAAGTAAAAAAAAAATTAACATGGATACACACTCTTACTATGTATATAATTACCGATATGGATAATATGTATGCAGATACGTTAGATACTAATTTGTATCTAGTTAGTTATATTTCGGATAAAAGATTTGGATATCCGAATTCGATCTGTATTTTCAGATCATATTTGATATTCAAATGCAAATTAATATATGTATTATAAATCTCAACATCTAATAATACTTTTGTATGACTGTTTCATAACATGCGCTCTTTTTAAAATGATATTAAGTTGGTTCTCTATTTATACCCGCATACGCATCAACATAATAATTATTTATATTTAAACGAAAAAGGTTAACATATAAAAGTACATTCCAAAAAATAAGTTTTTAATGGAAGATTTTCAAACAAAATTAACACATTTAAATTGGAGCTCCAAAAAAAATGGTGCCCTTAATACATTAATTGATTTCGTGCTTAGTCTTAGATCATCCGCCAAAAGAATTTTATTTGTTTTTTCTCAAATAGTAAATGCCAAAACCTAATAAAACTAGGGTCTTTTATTTCTCAAATTGAAGAACTGGTGTTTATAATTTTATATCAATTAAAAAAGCCTACATAAAAAGTATACGATTATCAAAATACTTAAATTCTAAAAACATGATTAAGGCTCTGGAGTTTTGTTTCAGGTAAGTAATTTACAAAAAGCTAACCACAATTTTGTAATCAAGTTGGAAGTTGTACACTTTTGTTACATGGTTCACCGGGGAATTCTAAAGTTCATTGGACGGCAAAGGAGAAGATCGTAGCCCTGGACGATGAAGGTCGGGCACTTATTTTCAGTGTCATAGGTGGCGAAGCTATGCAATTGTATAAAACCATTCAGTTCAAAATGAGTGTTAGTCCAATCAAGGGTAATGAGCAAAGCTTCTTAATGAAATGGACCCTGGACTATTGAAACATAATGATGATGTCCCTCCTCCAAATGACTTAATGTAGATCGGAACTTACATAACTAAAGTCGTTGCTAGTCACCTTCTTAGATAGGCTTAGAACAGGGAGAGATGGCAATTGCGTCCATAAATCCACCATTCCATATCTATTTACAAGTGTGCGTGGTAAACAAGTATTTATGGTAGAAACACGTGTAAATTTGATTGTGATAATATTTGTATGAAAGTTTCCAGTGTCTCTTATATATTGAGGTTCAATCTACTGTAATAATCTTAACATTAATTTCACAACCTCCTATGATTAGTTTGTTTACTCATATTCCTATCAATTCTAATAAGTCTCCACTTCAATAAGAATATACATCCAAGAGAAAGAAAAAATATAATAATAATGATATATACTTGTGCCAAGATTATTTTTATCAATGACAAGATTTCTGAAATCCACCAAAATATTTCCTCAAGAAACTTGATATTAGAAAGGAAATTTGGGGAAAAGTTTGTGAATGTTATACATGATACTTGTTTGAAAGCTTCTCGGTTCGGAAGTATCTCTGATGGTCATGGTGAAACTTTTGATACTCTAAAAAGAGTTTTCTATATTAATATCTTTGATGTATATTATGAAGTCTTTTGTTTCAAAACCACGATAAAAGAGGAAATTATTAGCATTGATTGTCAAAAACTTTCGATTCTCATAAAACTTCATACAGGTAGTTTCCTTTTCCAATACCTCTTCGTGAAAGATATTTCAAGAATAATATACTTGATGAAACTTGTTGGAAAGATTGTTGAATGTAAGTATCGGGAGTTACTAACAAAGGATCTTTACATTGCTTACAAATTTTTGGTTAATTTGGTATTATGATATCTGTCCAACTTTGATCAACAATTCATATTAGATTCATGACTTTATCGAGATTGATGTTAAGAGATTCTTGGATACCTTTTTTAACTTAAGTACATAAAATGATTTTGACAATTTGCGAACTTGTGGATATGAAAAATTTAAAACTCCAAGACGAAAATTTGTTCACGAACTGATTTGTTCACAAACTTTTTTGGATAACTTTTTTGGTGCATGAAGCTTATATTGATTTATGGGTGCACATTTTTCTTTGTAATTCAAGGAAAAATTCTCACATGCTTGCATGATCAATTTCTATTAAGAAGTTAAGCTTAATTGGTGTCAAAGTAATCTGTAAATGTCGAAACTAGCTTTGATTGCAAGTTATCTAGCCTTTTTTATCATTATAAATAGAGGATTCTTTGCAAATTATAATCTCAATCCTGGAACTTTGTGTCCTAGTTGTCGTTAGATTCGTCTTCTAAATACCTTGGTTTCCTTATGAAATTGTATAAAGTTACAACTTTGAAGTCTTCACTAAGAGAGCAATCAGACTATCTTTTACCTGATAGTTTGATATGGGGTATATATATTATGTTGAGCATCATAAATATTATTTATCTCAATTAGGCATCTCTATCAGATTCTGAAGAGAGTAAGTTATCCCAATTGTTGAGGTTTTCTTAATATCTTATTTTCCATGAAGATCCCCCATAAGTAAACATATTTGCATTACCTTGATTATATATCTTTTTGAAGGAAATCAATAAGCTATCTGTTAGAGGCAGAATAATTAATATCTTCACTTCTGATGAAGGAACTTCTACGATTGTAAAGGACATTAGCTAGGAGAATATGATCACGTTAGATCCAGAGACGTAAGGAGTACTAAAGATGGATTTCTCAGAGGGTCTAATCGGTCTCAACTACATTCCAGTCTGAAGTCTGATACTATAGCCTGGTGTTTATAGTGGCTTGACACCAATATGGTGTTCAAATTGGACTAGGTTACGGGGTTTTTCTATACGACTGTAGTTTCGTAATTAACAAAATTTGTGGTGTCTTATGTTATTTCATTTATGCATTATAGTTTTTAGCTTTATAATATAAATATCACAAGTAATACGTTAAAAAACATAGAAAATTTTAAAACTCAAACTGTATATAACTTATAAGACTTGTTTTTGTGAATTCGTGTCTTGAAATATATATTACAAGATTTTCTCTTATTAGAACGCGGCTTGTGTACAGTTTGGGTAAACACTAGGTTTTCCTTGGATATTTATTTTTGAGGTCGTCCAAGAAACTAGTTTTACAATAAAGTACAAAGATATTTTCGGTTTATCTATATTTATTAATTATCCATGCAAGTTTCATGAAGTAAAAATTTAATGGTGTACTTAATACCTTTCCTTTTCACAAGTATATGATCTTCCAGTGAGAGATTTTGAGAACTCTCTGAGACGAAGCACAAAACTACGTTCATATTCTCCCAATGACTCCATAAATCGGGAGACATGTTCATGAGCATCTTTATTCCCATCATAAAATGAGAATGGAGGATTTAAATATCCCCTTGGAATGGATCTTTTGGATGACGATTGGATATGAATGATGTTAATTATGAAGTGAAATTGGACCCTCGTTGCCTCAAAATTACAATATTCTTTCCAGGTATTCACGAGTGAAGAAGTTGGATTGTTGGATCCTTGACTACTTACATTCGCATCCTTGGTTAATTCAAGGGTCAAATCATCACTTCCGAAACTCTTCAATAAATGAAAGCAAAAATTCTTCCAAGATCGATAAATGTAATCTTGCATCTGCTTATACCAATGAACGGACTACCAATAAGGTGAGCACTAGCTACCATCACAAAGTTTTCTACCAAAATTTTATAAAACTCATAAAATAAATATGCTTGAAATAATCAACCTTGGGGATGTCATACATTGTACTTTTGATGGATTCATAATACATATAGGAGGTGGAAATGGTAGTCTTAACACATGACAGTTGGGATCGATTGTTGGGTGAATATGAGTATGGTCTGTACTGGTGGACCTTAAATATATGGAGACTGGATGGTTTAATTATTTTAGGTTTAATTTATCTAAGGCTAGGAAATTGTTGGACGATGAATATGAGAATCAAAACCTAAAAATATTTTTGTAATTTCTTTTGAAGGTCATAAGTGACAAAACATGAAAAAATTACACAATTATGTTTTAGAGTAAAAACAAACCTCCAGGGAGTTTTTTCCTTTCATCACTTGTTGGTACTTGAATGTTAACCACTACATTTGAAATAGAATGAGTTCTCAAACTTCTTTCACTTCCACAGCTTCTAGAAATACAGTGGTCTTCCACCACTAAGACTTGAACCTCCTACACCACCAGTTGTGGATCATACACCATCATGACTTGGAGCTACACTACCACGACTGGAATATGCGGAGCAGAGACGTCAGACATCATGTTATCCCTAACTATTTGCATCTTTTTCAAGTGGAATTTCTGAAAACCCTAAACTAGATGGTTATAATTGTTGAACTGGTTAGGATACTGCTCCAATGTAGCTTGTACCCCTTACCAATATGGATAAGTTTTTATTATACCTTCATTACTAATTGGAAAGGTAATTATATTGTTCTCCGAATATATAGTGTTTCCCAAGTAACTGGTGTCATCGCTTACGGTGAACCCAATTGGTTATTGGGATATAAAAATACCTTGACCAACTATGGCGGAGGTCGGGAAAGAAGATGTTCATAACTAAGAAATATTTTGTGGTTGCATAGCAATATTTGACTTTTAAATCGTGTTAAACCAAGAAAGTTAATAAACTTCATAACGAGCCTCCTGAGCCAAATCTTCATCTTGTTCCCAATCTGGGCCATCTCTTGTCAAAACTAGCAATTCATTGTAAGAAATCTCTTCACTGGGATATATGTTGATGGATTTAACTTTTTTTCTAGATCCTAAAGAAGGTGTATTTCACCAAAATACCAAACACACCCTTTTCCCGAAAAAGAATTGTGTAACATAATCCGCTTAAGGTTTAGCTATAACATACTCATGGCTTCCACGTGTCTGTACTCAGGGATTGATAGATACAACGTGACAACAATTTTATTACTTGTTCTACGCAACTTCTGCATCCTATGGACCACGCAACGTGAATTGGTGTCCAATTATCGGCATTGTGCTTAGATATGACTGGAAAAACATCAGTGTTATTGTAAAGATAAGGTACAAAAACACGGAAGTAAGTATACCACCAACACTACAAATAGTAACATTGTTGGGATAATACATTTATCATTTTAAAATTTGAAATGATAATTATGGAAATATATTGTGGTTCTTACATCCAACACTCCCTAAAAACCATTTAAGTCTTCTTTGGAACACGAGCACTCAGGAGGGAATCCACAGTGTGGCCACTGGGGTCACCGGCCCCCCTAATTTTTTAAAAAATAAAACACTCAATATCATTTTTCATTCAAAATAACCTTGTCCCCCCATAGTGTTTACAATAAATACCGGATATAAGGATGAAACTTACCAAATTAACTTTAGCCTTTTTCCTATATCCACTCAACTTACACAATTACCCGAAGATTAGGATTACTTTAGATACAATCCCTCTGTTACCAGACAAATTGCTTAGTTTTAGAGTTAAGTTATGAGCGGTTAAAGATGAATTGGATTCGTATATATCAATTCGATTTCCAAATAAGGGTTTGTACAGTGTTTAATTTACTCCATTGACGGAACGTTCTTATGCGTATACAAGAGGCTTGAATGTTTGAATCATTCAAGAGACTAGACTTGTATAAAAACAAGCATAACTAAAATGGTAATAATTGGTGTTCAAAGATCTATACTGTGATGCGGAAGACAACTATTTAAGTGTCGTTTTTCTCTTACTGATTAAAAGAAAAAGTGTTGCTTAGCTCGTATATTTTCTCCGTCTTTCTGTAGTATTGCTTAAATGTTAACCATTGATCGATTGGTGCGTAGTTGTTGATGGTGGTTTTTAGTTCAGGGTTAAATTTGTACCCTTGCATTCAATGTGCCGTCACTCTGCGAAAAAATGGAGCCATGTAAAAGTGACGAGTGTTCAACCTCTTCACTTGCGCATTTATTGAGCAACTCAATATATTCACATGAAATTTATCCAGAATGGTGCATGTAGCAACAATCCCAGATATTCTATAAATTTTGGCACCTTGCCTATATTCACTTGATATAAGTTTCTTTAAATGTTTTTTGTGATATGTTCCCCGGCTGAACCCTTAATGTTGATATGGCATGAAAATTTGTGTTCACTCACACCAAAGTAGCACGAATTTCCAAATATCAAGGATAAGGTCTTTGCATAAGGTATTCAATCAGAAAGCATGCTTCTCTTTGGCGATGAACTTAAAGAACTCTGTGTCAACACATAGAACTCAATCAATTACCCTGACTAATTTGCAAAAGTTAAGGTTTTGCACCTTGCGCAGTATATTAGATCTTACTTGTCGAAATTAAGATAGACGAACTAGGTAATTAGTCCACCATGGATTAGTGGGTACAAAATCCTACACAAAAACTGAAAACAAGAAGTAGAAGAGATAGGGAATAGAAACATCAGCAAAGGGAGGCGTGGCCATGCCTTAGGCCAGCCATCGCCACTTGCCACTGGCAACGCCCCATGCTACCTAACCGACCCTATTTCCTTCGACCAATCGGGTCCCTTAAATCCGCCACACAAAAGTTGTGGCTGGGACCATACTTGCCATCCCTATTTCCCATTGACCAATCAGGTCGCTTTAAACTTGCCACACCTACACCAGAAGTATGTCCACGCCCGTGTTTTGGTCGGACCTCTCTTTCGGCCAATCAGGTTGCTCAAAACCTGCCACAATATTAAAAAAAAGGTAAACAATTGGCTTCCCAAAGGTTTCTCCAACGCGCTAACTAACATGCCAAACATGCATGCCTAAAATGCCAGACGTGTCACTTTGCCACAAAAGCATGCCGAACGTGGTAACATACCATAATAGTGCACTTACGTGCCAACCCATCTTCTGTCTGTGGCCAACGCCATAACATACTTCAATGTGGTTATCCTAACCAGAAACATGACCCCGCATGGTCGAAACCCTAATTTCCAGTCGTGGTGCAAATTATGCCACTTCGGAATCACAACATGCCACGAGCCGTGTGAGACCCAGGAAACCCTAAAAAAGACGTCGTATCATAACCACTTGTGGAAATCCTTACGCCTGTGGTCGTTTCCACATGATGGCCTGACTATGATTCCTTTTTCGCGGCTATGGAACCATTTGCACAAACGCCAATACGCCACGGCCACATGCACTAATTAGTGATTTGGCACGCGAAACCATAATTTAGACAAAGTTACTACGCTGAAAAAACTAAGTAACGTTTCCCAGTGCATTGGGATTGATATGGCAACAGGCCAATGTTGCCTGAACCATATTTGAGTCTAACACCAATATGCCCAAAACATGAGCCATATTTAGGTCTAACACCAATATGCCAAAACAGTTGCCACGGCTACACCATTGGCATGCCGCTATGCCATACGCCATCATGCCAATGGCGCCACTTTGCTATACAACAAGATATGGACATAATCAATGGCTATCCCTTCTAATGAGATGCAATCTCAGCCATCCAAATTCGCCACCGAACTGATGGACTTGTGGCAAGTTTTAGGCGACCAGCCGCTTAAATCTCGTGGTCATGGCTACGCAAGGCGCCACTTATACCACCGTGCCACTGGCATACACGAGTTATACCAGTCATGCCTCAGTGCCACTGGCATACACCAAAAACGCCATTGTGCCATTACCAGGCGCCAACAGAAGGTGGCCATAATCAACTGCTACACTTCCTCATGAGATGAAATCTCAGCCATCCAACTCTGCCACCGAACTGACGGACTTGTGGAAAGTTTTAGTCGACCAGCCAATACGTGACTAATAGCATCACATGCTATTTTCCTACGGCCAGACTTTTGACTTTGCCTTGCAGCACATAGCAACCTGATACATGTTTTCCACAAAAACACTCGAGACATCAAACATGTCACAAACTGGGGGATACTCATCAGGGTATTGGTCTGGCGGTTTACAGAATGCGGCATGAAATACACCCGTTATAAGAAAATTTCATGAAGCGGGACAATTAGTGGCGGCAAGAAGTAACGGATGTAAACAGATCCACTTCCTTCATCATGGAAGCATGGGTTTCTGACTGTTATACGTTATTCCACTCTTCCATCACCCAATTGTTTCCACCTTTCACGAGATCAGGGTAAATTAAAATATGACTTGTATAAATAGGCTTCACCTATTTTTCCACCAAATAACAAGTTTTGGTCGGAGAACAACACAGTATCCATAAATCATCTGATAGCTTTCCATTCTGTTATCCAGTTCTACTTTCTGATACAAGTCGTAAGCAACCACACCTTCAGAATGAACGATTCTTGTCTCAACACTTTCTTCGCTTCCCTCCTTAAGACCAACCCGTCTCCTTCACTTTGTGACCGAAGCAAGCCTGGAACGTCCATTTCTTGGTTTAGGCCAGGATTGTACAGATTGATCTCTCGAATCAAAAGTACTCCCGGGCAGTGCACTATTTAGGGTTTAGACTAGTTTCTCATCCACACAAAATTACCAAAATTGGCAGAAGAAGTTTTCAGCCTTAAACAGTAGTATAATTGTGTTTGCAATCAGAATTGAATTAATTTGTGTTTCTCTTATACTATTGGATACTATATAAATTTGATTGAAGCTTATGATATTTAATTAGATCGATATTGGCATATGAGATTTTTCCCATTAAATTTTTAGTTATGATCACCGAAAGTAGATTGTGCCCTCATTGAGATATTATTTTGGATTCTCTGCTGCGAGCACTCACCGAGGGTTATGTAAAGTCCTGAAAAAATTGCAGATCTCAGTCATCGCTGTTATCCTAAAGATAAGGTACACAAACAGGAAGCAAGTATACTACCAATACTAAAAATAATAAAATTATTGGGATATTACATTTACCATTTCAGGATTTGTAATAATAATAAATAAACGATAGAAATATATTGTGGTTCTTACATCCAACACTCCCTAAAAACCATTCAGGTTTTCTTTGGAACACGAGCACTCATGGAGGGTTATGTAAAGTTCTGATAAAATATTTATATGTTGTTGCTCGCTCTAAATCTTCAAACGATTTAAGAAAACCAAGTATGTCACTGAGCTAGCATTTGGAAATGAACATTTTCCTATTGTCTACAATACAAACAAAAGTTAGATCTCCTCATAATGTTGAGAAAACAAAAAATTTATGCTCTATCCCTTTCTCATCATAACGCTTTACATAAATTTTCAACCCAAACACTTTTAATCCATGAGCTTTTGGTTTTTTAGTAATTTGGAATTCTTCAGGATTATTTGAGTATAATTGAAATTAGTCTTTCCATCTTCCTTTTGAATGTCACTTTAATTTGTCAAAGGGAAGTATATTTTCCTCACATTTAATTTCCGTTAATATGTACAAATCTTATCTGACGTTGTAATTTACATAAACAACATATGCATAGTTAAAGTCTGTGTATGACGATAATTTCACATGTACCTAAATTGAATATAAATAAAACTAATATTAAAATTGAATTACAAGAAGAAACAAATTTACCACATTCGAAATCCTTGAAAAAGAACTTTTGTAGTCTTCCACCATTTTTCTAATAACTTGAACATATTGAGTTTTATGGTTTCTAGGTTTTGTGAAATATAAACACCATTAGGACATCTTTTGAGCTCAGACCTCCCACCTTTTAGATTGACTGAATCAACTTGCTTTGGATGGCTAGATACATGCACAGAGAGTATACCAATACCAACTTGTTGTCTAACACGTTGAAACTAATACTCTTATCCTACTCATAATTTAATTCACTCTTCGGGGTGCTGCTTGATTCTTTGCCTTTGCCTTTGCCGTTTCCATTTCTTTTTGTTTTTGAATTCATTTCAGAAAGTAATAGATAACTTAAAAGAGAAATAAATAACAAGCGGGATTAAAAAGAACTTTGTTAAGAAAATATTGGAGAAATATAAAGAGGAGAAGGTGTGAAAAGAAATGGCATAAGGTGTATTTATCTATGGTCGAGTCAACTGTTGACCATATAAAGTAGAGCGTTGGAGAATAATCCAAGACTGCTAAGAGGGGTGTCGTTTTTCTTAAAGGTGTACCAATATGCATAAAAGAAAAAAAATCATTTGCCTTCGGGTTGGTACACCCCCAAGAAAAATGGTAGCCTCCATTAGCATCCTTGGAATATTCTAGGTCGATCGTTGGAGAATAACATCTCTTGGGTTCGGAATTTTGAGAGAAGACGTGATTTTTTTTTCCCGGAGAAACCGGTATGTCGGAAACTACGAGTCTACAATTTATTTCAAATAGAAATAGATAGTTGATTTGCAGGCCGTTCTTCATTCATCTCGCTAATGTGTTTCTATTATAATTGTCAAAATTTAGTGTTTTAGTGCTTTCTAAGATACCAAACCTCACCATCCACCAAATTTAATTTTGAGCAGCTGACTCTCAAAGTGATGGATGTTGGTATCATATGTCTCTAATGGTTCTCATTTTTGATAAAAATGTAGAGCGCTATAGGGACGAAAATAAAACTAATAGTTTCAAACATGTTATCGTATGGATTTTATTATAACTAGATACCGAAATTGTGAGATAATATGTGAATAACCATGTTAACGGGTATTCCCTCCTACTTTATTATGGTTATTAATTTATTAATTTATTTTTTTTTCTCAATGGTAGTGGTGCAATGTTCTCCCTCATGGGCCTAGCAGCCGCTAAACCAGGTACATATGGATGGTAGTGATCCGTTATTCTCCCTCTTCAACCTGGCAAGCGCTAAAACAGAGTTTAATATGATTGAAGATGACTGAGATAAAGCTGAATTAGATCATACTATGTGTCTTAATATCTATGTGTTTTTGCATGTAAGATAATGGAATATCGTATGAGTTGTTTAAGAAGAGTATAATAACGTAATACTCCCTCTGTCCTGGTCTATTTACTATATATAATTTATGCTCAGTTTTCACAACTAAGTTGGCCTCTTTTGGTAGGATCTGTAACATAAATAAGTTGGTGATTTTTGCTGGATACTAAATTACATGTGTTCAGGAGTGTATTTGCTTTCTGAAAAGCATTATGTGACCTCGTACTCTTATTTTATGTGTATACTCATGCTGCACAACTACCTTAAATCTAAAGGTACCCATGTTTCTAGCGGTACATAACTTTCTATATACAAGTGTCATTAATTTGAAGTTTAACATTGTTTTGAAAATAGAGTATCACAAACGATTTCTGACATTAATATGAACTGCAGAAGTAAGCGTTTCTCCATATAAATACGATATAAGTACATAATTTCCACTTTCATGAACTTTTTCATTTCTGTTAAAAATCTTTGCAAATGTAACATTCGTGTGAAGCCTATGATCAGTGAGCATAGCTGTCCAAATAACCTTGTCCAGTGCTATCAACATACTTTTGATAATTTCTTGAGCTTCATTTAAAAGACCAAACCTGTCGGGAAGATCTTTCATAAGAACGTAGTGCCTACAATTTTACTAGCTCAAAGTCAATAAATTGTTCGTTTAGCTTTTATCTTTAGTATCGAAAAAACATGTATTGGAAATATATATGTCATATATGTGTTGTGTGGTCACAACACATATTACACGTCAATACACATTGAAGAGCAAGTATATTGAAGTCCAAGTCTCTTGCAAAGACTAAGCCTGCTGAATAGAAGAAGAAGTTTGTTGTAATCCAAGTCTTCCGGTATATAAGAAGTTGTAATCTGTTGTAACAAGCTATTTAGATTCCCCGCAATATTGTACAATTTTTTCACTAGGTTTTGAATCCTTCTCATGTAAATCATATAAATACTGAATGAAAATACTCTACTCTACACAATTTTGTGAGACAGTAAAACATCTAAACCTACAATTCTTGATCGTATCAGCTTGAACCATCCTAGGACCAATTCTCTTTTCTGTAAAATCCTTCTCTGATTTCTCACACAATGGTGAATTCTTCAATTCAATCTCCACCTGAAAGTCATGTTCATCAAAACGCAGAAAAGCAATGTTCAGGAAACCCTAGGACATTAGATCCTTATATCATCCATCCCATTGATAACCCAGACACTGTTTTGTTATACCCTTTGTTGCAAGGTGATAATTACGGATCATGGGTACGAGGCATCACCAAGGCTCTCAACACCAAAGGCAAACTTGGCTCCGTTGATGGATCACTCCCTCCTCCGACTGATGAACTCGTTTGTCAATACTGGAAGCGCTGTGACGACTTAGTTGAAAGTTGGCTCCTCAAATCCTGTCAGCCTGATATACGCGCCAGTTGCATGTACGCGCCCTCTTCTCATGCAATATGGAAAGATCTGCAGGTGAGATTTTGTATCTCTAATGCACCTATCTTATTTCGATTAAAATACGCAATTGCTGCCATTAGACAAGAGTCGATGTCTGTCTCTTTGTATTACACAAAGATCAAAACACTGTGAGATCAATATGATTCCCTCGTAGTTGTCACTGAGGTCTGCATTTGCGGCGTTGGAAAGTCATTACTCGAGCGCCTTGAACGTGACAAAGCTATGGAGTTTCTCCAGGGCTTACATGATCGTTTCTCCAATCCCCGAAGTCAGATCCTATTGATGGATCATTTTCCAACTGTTATGCGCATCTTCAACATGGTGCAGCAAGAGGAAGAACAACAACATATAACTGCCAGCCCTCTTCCCAACATCGAGTCTGCTACTCTCAATACTGGTCGCTATGCTGCACAACCTTCTGCTAGTCGCTCTGCTCCCTCTGCAAGTCACAACAAGAGGCCACGACCCCATTGCGATTATTGTAATCGCCATGGACATGTCAAAGACCGTTGCTATCGTCTACACGGTTTTCCTTCCCCTTCTGCATCTCAACCAGTTGCTGCCAACACCACCATTGCTCCTTCAGACCTTCAGCTTGCACATCAACCTGTGATGCCTTCTTTCTCCGCTGAACAATATTCACGTCTGTTGGCTCTAATCAATACTCCTTCTGAGGATACCCCGATGGAACCCCGTGTCAACTTTGCTGGTAAGCTCCTAACTACATTTTCTTTTGAACCATGGTTTGTTGATAGTGGTGCTACTCACCATATCTGCAACTCACTATCTTATTTCAGTTCATACTCTCCTGTTAAAACTTTAATACAAATGCAACTTCCAGATGGTACATTTTCTACGGTTAAACACATTGGTGAAGTAGTTTTCTCACCAACTCTAAGATTATCAAACGTTCATCATATACCGAACTTCAAATTTAATCTATTGTCTGTGAGTCAATTGACTCGAGCTTTGAATTATCCATTTCTTTTCACACACAATTATTTTATCTTTCAGGACCTGTCAACGAACAAAACGATTGGTAAGGGTGAGCTTCATCCGGGTCTTTATCAGCTACGGGTCTCTGCGTCATCGCCTAAAGTTTTGTTTAATAACACGTCATTCGACGTTTGGCATTGTCGACTTGGCCATTCGAACAGAAAAGGTTACCGAACTCATCTGAAAGTGTAGTTCGGTTACTTTTTCCAAACACGCAGGTTACCGAACTAGCTCATTAATGGAGGTTCAGGTAGTTCGGTTACCAAGTGTGAAGAACAGGTAACCGAACACGGATTTCGGTTAATAAATGACAAGAACATTTAACCGAACACAGAATTCGGTTTCTTTCTTCAAACACGCAGGTAGCCGAACTTTAGTAATAAGATTTACAAAGGTATGTTCGGTTAGTTCGCAAACTTCAACGCAACCAAGTTCCCAACCGAACTGCAGGTTAAAAGTAACCTAGTGTTAGAAGTTCGATTGGTTCGCAAACTTCAACATATTTTGCAAATCAACCGAACTGGGCTTATGTATGCATATATGCAATCAGGTAAACGTTTGGTTACTACGAAATTTATTCCTTGGCGAATTAGGTAGAGTTCGGTTAAGAAGTTTCAAAGGTAGAGTTCGGTTACAAAGAAAACTTAACATTTTTGTGAACGAACCGAAATTTTGGACTTCTCATTATTTTCGTAAACCAAAGTTCAGTGATATCCTTATTTTGCGCAGGAACCGAATTTATGGACTTGTGTTGTTCTAATACAAGGAGTTCGGTTAAAACTATTTTTTGCGAATCAACCGAACTTTGGGTTCGATTAAGAAAAATTAATTCGTGATAACCGAACTTTTCTCTGGAAAAAAAAAACTCCATTAAACCTCTATGCAACTTCCATTTTCAACTCATTTTGATGATTACTTCTCATTTATTCAACCAAAAACGAATGACAAGTAATGGATTTGTGAGAATATCTCTGTTAATGTTTTAAATTAAGTTATATATATAGGTGGTGGTATGGGTTTCATAGTGGGGAAAGATCCGAAGAATGGGTCTCCCTGTAGTTTTCACATTATTCTATTGCCAAAGTAGTTGGATATATTCTGGCTAGCTAGCATTAAGATCAATCTGGTCATAAGTAATTGTGGGTTTTCATTCACAGGTGTTACATTTGAGATGAAAGATACGGAACTTGAGGCACATCGACAGTAGTGCCGGAAGTTTGGGGTTGATTGATGTAAAGCGGCTTAATATCCCTGCTACGCATATATGTCAGAGATTGAACAACAGAGAGCTGGTTACCTGTTCATGACACAGTTGAAGACTTGGAAGTGTTAATCGATGGATAACCAAGATATATGTAAATCGACACAGCAAATTCTTAACCTCCGGATTAATCATTTATATGATGGGGACTCTTTTCTTCTGTTGACAAATATGGTCATGAAAATTATCTTAAAGGTTTAACACTCACCCTGCACTTGGCACATAGGCACAAATTGCACAATGTCCCTTGAAGCCACTCGTCCAGTGCTACTTTGTAGGTGTTTGCCATTGTCAGCATCCAGTATCTGCCAAACCAAAAAAGTATAAGAAGCCTGAAAATCTACTTCCATTCATTTCAAAATTTGAAGAAACTAGATAAATGAGAACAATCATAAGGAACGGAATCAATCCAAACACTCTGTAGAAGAATCGACTATAACAGTGATATGAGAACTGGTTAATTGGAGCGTTCAGTAAGAAAGTTATAAATACCTCCATGGCTTTGAAGTCGGCACCACTGACACCAAAGATTAGAATTGACAAGGGTGAATCAGAAGCTCTAACCAAAGAGTCTATTGTTTCTTGAAGGTCGGTAACTACACTGACCTAAAAAGTAAAGCAATTTACAATTAGCTGAGAAAGTAAGTATAAAAGGGGACCAAAATACTTTCAACAAAAATATCCTTCTACTTACTGTGATGATGAGTAGGACAAAGTACTTTGTCGGGCTATGCAATGACTCTGCAGCAATTTGTGTAGCTTTTTCTATGATTTTCTCAAGCAAAGTAGGATCGTCAAGAGAAACATTATGTAGGGCACTTGAATAGGCAGACATGATACCATTTACTCCAACCTATAACAAAAATATTGGTCCAAATTCAATAATCAAAAGAAGAGAGCAGAAAGCATGAAAAGATCAAATGTGTGGCGCGTGAGAACACATACATCTTTCATTCACTAATGGTTTTCTTCACAAGGATAATAGGTATGATCTTAAACTATACCTCAGATTCATTGCGGCTTCCATTCAGGTTAAAGCAATGAGACACAACACCTTCAGTTGTCCTTCCGCCAAATCCCCATGCAGGAAAACGCTTATCAGAATCATAAAACTGTATGACCTCTCCAACTTCAATAGCATGTATTCATTTGCAATTACAAAAACCGATTGCAATAAGCAACTAAAACAGTGGTAAGTCTAACAAACATGGTAGAAGAATTTATTAAGGGTTCGAATATGATACAGTATGTGATGATATTCAACCTGCTGGTAGGAGTTTAATCGACCTGTCGGATCGACATAGTGCAACAACGCTGGGTAATCAGGATCTCCATTTGAAGCTGCAAAAAGAGATTAAGTCTGCTCAGTCAACTACAAGAAGAAGGCTGCATAAATCAAGTTTGTATCTTCTATAACACTGACAAAAGCTTACCTGTAAAATCAACGGCAACCATAAAGCTAAGCTCGAATCCACTTGAAATGTAATCCAAAAAACTATATTGTGTTTTCTGGATGAACCTATCCACGTATAGCTGTCCCTTCAGCTTCTGCCAAAAAAATAAAATAATAAATTTTGAATCACAGCAGAGTTTGGACATGAATAGCCATCCCAAAAGTGATTGTAGGATTTGTATTGAACATGCTAATACACCTACCTTCATATAGGTCCTCCGGGAAGATGATGGTATAAGAAAATGTTCTCCAACTTTATCAAGATATGGATTTTCAAGGTCTTCAACTGACTTCTGAATTTTTCTAGTAGAATAGATAAATTGTTTTAAGTTAGGTTTCGTCTCCCAGATCAAGCTGAAAACAGGCATACACTTAAAAGAAGAGGTTCAATTTTGGTACCCTGTAAGTTCATGATTTCCGCTGCTATCAAAATCAGAACACTATATCACTAGAGGGGTATCCTGCATCAAGTAGCAGAGTGATGTATGTTAACAGTATGCCCTTAGCTGATTAAAATACAAAAAAAAAAAACTCTACAAAGCTTGCCTTGCTGCCGAATTGCTGTGAAGTCACACATAATGGTATCCAAGTTGGACTCAAGTTGTTTTCCACCACTTCAGTTTTTGAAATTGGGATGGTTACACCTTCTGCTGTTCTAGATAGTTGTAAGAAAGGATCCTATGAGTGAAACATGAAAGAATTAGACTGGGAGAAAATTTAAATATATAAGAATCTGTGAATGATTGGTGGAACATGAGCATCAAACAGATACGTTTAAGAATACATACACTTTTAGAAATAGATTCTTGTTATCCAACTTGGAACATCGAAATGTTGTCTCAACAGCTTGCTGTGAAGCAACTGTTTCTTCCGCATGCCAGTAACTGGCTCTTGACTTCTCGTGATTGCATGCTCATCTCTCCCTGTAAGATTGAGTGTTAAACTCTTGCTGGTTTTGGTTACAATCTTTCAATAATAAAGAGACAACTTAAGTATCGAGATGGTCATAGAAGCGACCTGCAACATACAGATAAGACCTTAATAAAAATACTAGAAAGGAAATTTCACTATGTGGAACTGAACATGAATATTTGCGTGGATACCCTAAAGCTACTGGATTTTCATAATGATTTTAATGCTGGAACAGTTCAACTAGATTACCTCCGACAAAGCACAAGAAGCATCTCCTAGGAAATCGTGCCCATCCAATTTCAGAGTCTGCACTGATTTATTGTTAATGAAACTAATAAACCATCTTAAAGGGAACTAGTACATGAATCAGGAGAAGAAAAACATGTAATCTACATACCTTCGGGGGAATGTTATGGTATTTGGTGTCGAGATCATACACTCGAAACCTGAAAAAAGTAGAACAGTAAAGAGTAGACAACTATATGACTGTATCCTTAAAATGTCTGCTTAAAGTTCATCAAAAGGAAGATAGTCACTTACACCAACGGTTGAACCATCTCAAACTGATAAGCAACGAAAATCTTTGTTATCCAAGCAGGATCTAGCGAGTTCATTATAACTTATGTACGGCCAATTTCCTCAAGATTCTCGTCACTTTTCTTTGCATAAACTACTGCCATTGGGTCGCTCTACAATATAAGTGTAGTAACAAATTAAACTATGTACAACTGTGAAAACAGGGCTATTATTACAATCCAGTTAAAACCCAGCATAGCTGAACATAAACTCTCAGCATAAAGCATAAATAGAAGTTGACAGAAATACATACCTTCAAAACACGTCCATATTACGTAACTGCTTGGCAGACAATGATAACTGCGATAAAGTTTGTACAAAATTGATGTTGGAAGTTGCAAAATAACAAACCAAATTTTAAAGCAGACACAGTTGCAAGCAACTACCAGGGCAAGTAAACCTGATAACATAATTTACACAGTATGCTATTTCATCTTGGTATCATAATCCCAGTTGATCTGAATAAATTTCAGTTGACTTTGTAAAAAGTTGCCGTACATGGTAACTAAAGTAGAAATTGGGAATAAAAGTTGCCGTACCATGTACTTACATGGTACATCAGAAGAAAAAGAAATTGGGAATAGAAGTATCTAAACCAGATAATGGAGGGTCCGGTTGGCAACCTCAGAAAGGAACAAAAAGCAGGACCACAGACAAAAAAACAAGTAATTCTCAAATATATTCCTCTTGACAAGACAATCTACGAAAATGTTTTTCCGCATAAAGGTGTCACCATTGTGTAAATGTATGTTCCTAACTCCCCACCAGAACTATGTTGATTTTTATGATAACTTGTTCCTAAAAAGTATCATGCTTAGCCTGCTGTTGCACAATTACTCATTATATAAATAGATTGGGTTAACCCCAGCATCCCAAATTTCAAAAAATGGGTATAGATCCAGCCTTTAATAAGTACATGAAGATAAGGTAGCTAAATTTCAAAAAAAAAGGGTGGTATTGTGCCAACTTGTAGCTACACTGTTGTATTCCTAAAGTCCAAACTCATCAATTCCATTAACTATCTTACATCCTCTATAGATGCCTGTTGATCCTAAACAATCCCATCAGTACAAAGAGATCAAAACACTAAATGGCTGAATTTGTCCATATAATAAAATACCCACAGTTGAATCATATTCACTCAAACTCTTACCAAACCAAATCAACACAGCAACAAGAAGACTATAGAATCTTTCCATCTTTCTTTCAAATCATCATGAATCTCCTCTTTTTTGTGTATGATTTTCTCACAACCCAGATAAAAAAAAAACCTCAAAATCTTATCCAAAACAGTAAGTTAAGGAAGAGACTCTAAGACTCAGACATATATAAAATACTCCCTCCGTTACTTTTTAATATTCACAAAGACTTCATAAAGAAAGAGACAGTGAGAAGAATAAACAAACAGCAGCAGACAAAATTAGGGCATATTTTTTAAAAATTTTCTCTCCACAACGCCAGAGTTACCTCAAATAGAGTAAAAAGACCTTGGCAGCCATGAGATCTGTAAAAGTGGTCAATTGCATCGTTAGTTGTTGGTCGTGGTAGTAGAAGAAGTAGGACCTGCTGATTTTGTGCCTCCGGTTGCTTGTTTCCCTCCTCTAATGTCCGATAAACACCCACCCATTATCACACAAAAGAACGACTTGAAGATCTCAATGAATTGGGTAAAGTAAAACTGAAAGAACGATAGAGAGAGAAAAATAACACTCAAGAATTTCACTGTCGGATACAATCTAGGTAGGCTTATGTGTGAAAAATCAAAAGGAGGACTTTCACCATTTAACTTTTAATTTTATTTTTTTATACATAAGTTTAGGTGTACATTGTTGAATGCTTAAAAAAAAAATTACATTATTGGTCTTTCTTTCCTCGCATTTTTAGGGGCGATTCAAAAAAAAATTTAGGGGCGATATTAAAAGACAAAAAAAATCATAAGTATAAATCTAAGTTACCCTTTATCTTCGATTTTTCAAAATGGCCGATATGCCCGTATATAATCGGTAACAAACACAACAATCAGTAGTTAAAACATAATCGACGGTCAATATATACTAATTAGTCTTTGATTATTGTGTGCATATTTCGGCTAATATGCCATTTGATTTGATGAGGTTTCAAAGTTCTTGTAGTAATTGTTCGTTCAAGACTTGTGAAAGCAGATTTTAGACTTAATTTTAAATTAAAAATATAGCAAAATTTAAATAAAAGTGATGTGAAAAATATGGAGAAGACTGGGGCTATGGATTTCACTAAGTGTCAATATCAAAGTGATTTATATTCTCTAATTATAATCATGCAAATCCTTCATTCAAATTGATTCTTAATATTGCAAAAGTTGATTTTGAGAAATAACAATTGTAGATCGAAAGTATGGGACATCAAAACCCTAGGCTAGCATGTTCCATCAATTGAAATAACAATTTTTTAACAAAAACCATTTTATCTATTTATTTATCAAGGCAAATAATCATATGATAATTGCATAAATTAAATAAAATAGAGATTACCACTTTTCATTGGCGAAATAGCTTCCTCCGTCGCCCCAGAGGATGGGTTTAGCTCATCATATTGGAAACACACTCAAAATTCATTTTTATTGCTCAAAGGAGGTGTACAAATGATGAAATGGAGAAAAACTATTAAAAATCGGGTTTGTAACAGTTATAAGTGTTATAAACCGAACTGTTACAGAGAACGATAAAAGGAAACTGTCGCAGACGATGTAGCTCTACGACCCCCGCCTTTGTGTCGTTCTCACTGTTGGAAAACGAGTGTCTTGGATGGTCTATTCTTCGTGTTCTTCAAATATGCAGGAGCAGAAAATGGCTATTCTCTACAACTCGAAATTCCTAGCTCTGTAATGTGTTACATGTCTCCCAAACTCTCCGTCCCCTTCAGTGATACCCTAATAAGTTATTTATACTCAACAGGGACAATAATCTTCGCTTATTAATCCGGAAAATTCTTCCAATATTCGGCAGTAAAAGAAAATATTTTGGAGATATTTTCTTTCCTTTCCCCATGCATCTGCAGCTATAAATTGCGTGAAAAATATCCTGGTTTAACTTCTACACGCTTCTTAATCAACCCACTCTATCGAAACACGTGAGTACACGTCTAAATTTGATGTAATTCCATGATGATCTCCCTCCGAGAATAAACTCTCCTGTTTTGACCCAAGTCATGCCACACTCCTATATTTGCGAATATCAACCACTTATCATCTCTTTTTCGACTAAACAGGCCGGTATCAACTAATTGGAGCGAGAAAAATCTCCCAAATCTTCTCGAGTTCAATGGAGAATATCATCCCATACACGTAGGCCCATGTCTTGTTCCCTTGGATTATCTAGCCAAATTCAATCGTGACAAACAATCATACCAAGACTGTATTGGTCAAACAAGTCCAGCCCAAGAGAATTCAACGACTGAATCTCTCCCGAAACACCCAAAAATCTGAAACTTAAAATATGTTTTGCTGTAACTATTTTCCCGCCAATTTTCAATTTCAAATTGTGGAAGATGAAGGGTGCCCCTTTATCCGTCTGTGGAGTGTAACTAGCAGGTGTCCAACTAGGTGCCCCTTATAAATTGAGGTGCCCCTTATCCAAAGTAGAGAGTCCGAATAACATGTGTTATCCGGGTGCCAAAATTAACTTTTCGGGCTGAATTTTCCAAAAATGTTTTATTCCAAAAAAATGCCTACAAACACATAAAATATCAAAATTAGTACAAAATCGAGTGCCAACAATATATAGTATTGAGATCAAATTAGACACAAAAATGTGTCAATCACCATTCTATAATCGGTAGCTAAAAAAACTTACAAACTTACCGATTATAAATAGCCCCGGATTTAAACTTGGCCAAATTTCATAGGTTTTGATGGTACACAACCCTACCATAACCATTTGGTTTGTGTTTTGGATGTAACCATAATCGGAAGTTAAATATGTTACAGAAACTCTCGATTATGGGTTGCCCCAAAATGAGATTCTGCTCAAATCCTTTATTTGATAAAGTTTGAAATCTTCCATAATAGGTAGCTAATATAACTTGTAAACTACCGATTATAAGTGTCCCCAGAGTCAACCTTTGCCAAATTTGTATAGGTTATGACGGTACAGAGCCAACCATAACCATATGGGTTATGTTCTGGATGTAGCCATAATCGGAAGCTAAATAGGTTACCTAACCTCCCAATTATTGGTTGCCCCAAAATGAGTTTTTGCTCAAACCCTTTTTTTCCAAAATTTTGAAATCTTCCATAATCGGTAGATGATCAAACTTATAACCCTACCGATTATAAGCGGCCCCAGATTCAACCTTTTCCAAATTCCATAGGTTATGAGGGTACAGAGCCCAACCATAACCATTTGGTTTGTGTTTTTGATGTAGCCATAATTGGAAGCTAAATAGGTTACCTAACCTCCCGATTATTGGTTGCCCCAAAATGAGTTTTTGCTCAAATCTTTTTTTTCCAAAATTTTGAAATCTGTCATAATCGGTAGATGATCAAACTTATAATCCTACCAATTATAAGTGGCCCCAGATTCACCTTAACAACCGTAACCATTTGGTTTGTGTTTTGGATATATCCATAATCGGACGTCCAATAGGTTACAAACCCTCCGATTATAGGTTGCCCCATATTCAAATTTTGAAAGCTACCATAACGGTAGTTATTATAACTTAAATACCTACCGATTATTGGTTTTCCCAGATTCAACCTTCGTCAAATTAGTCGTTGCAGTTTAAACCAAATTTATGAAATAGCCGTTGGAGTTTTGGGGAAAAAGAAAAAGAGCCTTTGGACCCTAAACCTATATAAAGAAACTCATATCTATCAACCCAATTACACCAAACTCTTTCATCTCTTCAATTCTAAGTTTGAAAACAAAAACATGGATATTGCTTTTGCCGAAGAAGAAGATTTTCCTATTTATAGAGCGTATGTTGTGGTAACTGCTCATGATCGTGTTCACAAGATCCACAAATCGGAATCCCAAGAGCAGCTATGGAACCGTATTTTAATGGTGTTTGAGGCGTTAGATGGTAATCGAATTCGAAGATCATCCAATGACATTAAGATGAGGTTAAATGCGCTCGATAAAGAGATTGAGAAACTTGAAGATGAGGAACAATTTGTTAGAGACGTTTTTCCTTGGTGGACGTATGAAAAACGAGTAAGTATCTCTATAACTCCGACTCACATTAACATAAGTTAGTACTAACTTGTTACTCATTCGTAATTTCAGAGAAATCTTGATGATCGCCGGTATGTGGACCTCTACGGGAAACGATTTGAACTTGAATGATGCTACAAAATCAAGAGGGACAATTTCTATGGTCACTGGAAGTTATGATCTTTTTTAATACTTTTAAGTGATTGTAAGAGTATTTATGTGGTTTTATAGTGATTGTAACATTACATTCTTTATGTAATGGCTGCAATCGGAAGATTATTAATATAAAATCTTACCGATTAACTATAAACGGTAGTTTATTTGGTTAAATAAGCAACTGATTACCATAATCGGAAACTTTATGAGTTAATTTTATTTCTGAATATTATGTTGTTTGGATACAGAAAATAAAGGAATTTCGATTGTTATAATCGAAATCCAAGGAGTGTTATATGTTCCCGATTATGGTGTTCATACAGAATAATCGAAGGAAACATATAAACTAAACCTACCGAATTTCATAATCAGAAGTTTAAGAAGTTAACTTCGTTACCGAAAAAGGTGTTGTTTGGTTACAGAACACAAAGGACTTTAGTGTAATAATCGGAAGCTAAGGAATGATGTTAGTTCCCAATTATGGTGTTGTTTGGATACATAAAACAAAGTTTTCTTCACATAGAATAATCGTAGGAATTGTATAAACTAACCCTACCGATGACAATAATCGGCAGTTTAATAAGTTAACTTCGTTCCCTAATATGGTGTGGTTTGGTTACAGAACAAAAACTATTTGTTCACAAAGCATAATCGGTAGGCAACAAAATTAACAATCTTCTGAATCTGATTTTTTTTTGAAAAATCCCCAGATTCTGTAGGTACATAATATAAATAACTCCCAATTCTGACAATAAAATTTCAATATCTCCAGAAACGGGAGCCACATATATAAACTAATCTTCCGACTGTTTATATAAAATTCAACAGTTTCATATCTTTGCATGTGATTCGCTTGCGAGTCATCGTTAAATGCATAAAGATAGCAATAAAACCATTCATAATTCATAAAACGAACCATTCACAAAACATAACGTACCAACTTATAATCAGACACAAACTTTGAAAACGACATAATCCGACATAAAAAAAGTTATCCATAAAGTTAACAAAACACTGAGAGTTTAGTACATCGAGAGTTTAGTTGTTCCTATTTTCTTTGACTTTGCGACCTTTACTACCTCTACGACTTGAACCAACATTGAAAAAGCGGGGGTCTAATAAGCACACCCAATATTTCACTTAGCAATCTGTATGGACAAAGTCCAATATACTTTCTAGAGTATCAACTAGACAGTCAGACTCAATCTAGATAAAAGTATATCAAAGAGTTTATATCTCAATCTCTCGATTTGATCTTTACTCAACTATAAGAAATCTGCGAGTCTTTATCAAAGAGAGATAACTTGGATGGTACCAAAAACCAATATCCAAGTGTCAATCAATTTAAATCAACAACCAAAGAAGGTCGAATATTCTAATTGATTGAACAACGCACAACCTGTATTATATCAATTATATAAACAGATATAATGCGGAATAGAAAAAACACAGACACCAGAATTTTGTTAACGAGGAAACCGCAAATGCAGAAAAACCCCGAGACCTAGTCCAGATTGAACACACTGTATTAAGGCTATACAGACACCAACCTACTCCAAACTAACTTCTGTATGGACTGTAGTTGAACCCCAATCAATCTCACACTGATCCAAGGTACAGTTATGCTCCTACGCCTCTGATCCCAGCATGATACTGCGCACTTGATTCCCTTAGCTGATCTCACCCACAACTAAGAGTTGATACGACCCAAAGTCGAAGACTTTAATAAACAAATATGTATAACACATAAAAGTCCACGATAATAGATAAATCCGTCTCCCACGAATATACCTACGAGTTTTGTTCCGTCTTTTGATAAATCAAGGTGAACATGAACCAATCAATAACCTGGACTTATATTCCCGAAGAAAAGCCTAGTATTATAGATTACCTCACAATAATCTTAATCGACGCAGCGAAAAAAGATATTGTGGAATCACAAATGATGAGACGAAGTGTTTGTGATTTCTTTTTTATCTTGCTTATAAGAGATATAAATCTCGAGCCAATTACTACAATCGTACTCATAACAATAGAAACAGCAAAATCAGATCACACAACTACGATAAAAGTAGTATCGGTCTGGCTTCACAATCCCAATGAAGTCTTTAAGTCGTTAACCTTGTTTAGAGAAGAAAACCCAAGGTTAAAGGAGAATCGACTCTAGCTTAGCAAACTAGTATCACACGTAAGGTGTGGGGATTAGGTTTCCCACTTGCTAGAGTTCTCCTTATATACACTTTCAAATCAGGGTTTCCAATCAATGTTAGCTTAGTAACAAAGCATTCAATATTCACCATTAGATGAAAACCTTATTAGATTCAAGCTAATATTTCTCAACCGTTAGATCGAAAACTTAGCTTGTTACATACAAATGAAATGTCCAATTTTGGGTTTATGAACCGTACCCAAACATTAACATTTGTTGGTTCAACAAGTCAACCAAATGGTTATACATATGATTACTCTCATATCAACCTTATTCTTCTTCACCATAACTAGTTCAAATGACTCAAATGAACTAGTTAGAGAGTTGTTCAATGCAAGGAAATCTTACATAACTACACAAGACACAATTGAAGAAAAATCGGTGTGATTCACTCGAATCAGTTCATGAACTTTATAACCACGGTTTGCAAAAGCATTCCTTAGTTTATTTAAGCATTAGTTCAATAACAACCGACTTTAGATATAACCTGCTCAAGTTCGCGGACTGGTTTCATGGACTTAAGCTCATGGAAGGAGTACACAAACTCCAGCAGAAAATCTCGAGCCGAGAAGTTCCGCAAGTTCGCGGACTAAGTTCGCAGACTTGGCTCACGCCACTTCCAAATTCTCTTGATCAACAAAGTTCGCAAACTTTGGTTCAAGGAATATGGACTTATGCATATATCTGTTTCCACAATAATGCTTATATCCACAAATGGTTATGTAATCTAAACTCTCATTTCAATCATTGAAACATTCTCAGAGAACGTTATATAGCTGTTATTCACAGACCATTTTTCGTCAGAGCAATTTTCAAAGTGATTAAAACATAACATGACTTTCGTCACTTGGTAAATATGAATTCGGCTAAAGCGAAATCTTACCAACACACATTTCGATATATAGATAGGCGAGATAAACTCGGCTCGAAATAGCAAATGTGTATAATGAAAGTCTATATAAAAACGACTTTTGTCTCAAGAGTAGGAGATAGAGTAAATAAACTTTTGAGTGGCAGATAAGTTCAAGTTTCCACATACCTTTTAGTCGATGAAGATACACCAGTTCCTTGAGTAGTCCTTCGTCTTGTATGATGATTGCCACGGAGTCTTGAGCTCAACTACACTTTCTATCCTAATCCGAGACCTTAGCTCTAATAGGATAGTAATCAAGACTTATAGTGATCGCTAACATTGACAAACATGCTTGAGATAGCAACGCATCCGAGTTCGACCGATCAATGCTCTAACAATCTCCCCCTTTGTCAATTTTAGTGGAAAAACTATTAATACATATGGAATACAAAAAATAAATAAATTAACTTTTATAGCTCCTATTCCACATGCATAATCTTCAACATTACTTGCAATCTTCGTCACTTCCAAGTACTCCAATGATCCCAAAGGTTGTAAGTTTATCATCATTGTTGAAAATCCGTAGCTATAACAACGAGAAAACAAGAGTTCTCAATCATCGTTATACAGTGTCATAGTATCATTACATAGCGTCAAAGTTCAATTGTATCACAACTTCAACAACAATACTATGGTGATATATATCACTCCCCCTTATTCAATACTCCATCTCACATGGAAACCACTCCCCCTTACATAATGATCCGAAAACCATATGTATTTGTAGTCTGACTACATATTAATTCTTCCCCTTTTTGTCAATAAAATTGGCAAAGGTACAAGAACGGGATCCTAATGAAATTTCCGAAAGAGACATGTCATGACCAAAAGAAAGAACACATATCATCTTATTTAGATGAAATCATAAATCCGAAGATAAATACATTCATCAAGGAGTTTAAAGATACAAGATAACCCCTAAAATATCCCACAGCCGCACTCCCCACAAAGATTTGGCAATTAAGCGCAAGTTCAAAAAAAACTCTCCCCCATAATATGTCATTCTCAAAGGAACAACAAGAGCGACCTTGATTTCGAAGAGAAAATAAGGATTTCTTTGGACATAACAAATTCCATACAAGTATGAATTTGAATCCAAAAATACAATCAAATTAACCACAAGAGAATCCATGATTAACTCAATCGAAATACACAACCAGACTAATCACAAAACTAATCAATTTAATTAGTCATACTCACATAAGAGAGACTGTGGAGCAATGACTAAGTTAATCACGAAAATAATCAACCCATTCATGAACACTCAAATAAGAAGACTTATGGAGTCATAATTAAATAACCACACAAGATGATTAACTTAGTCTTAAATCCTCGACGTAAAATACCTTACGGAACAACAAAAAATCTAATCATAAAAATAACCAACTTGGTTGTTTCGTTCTCAACATAAGACACATTACGAAGCCACACAGTAATACATAAAATATGGATCAGGGAAGATCAATTACTACGGAATACACAAGGATATTGTCCATCACTATTCTCTAATGATATTCAATAGACATAATCCTTGCAAACAAAAGATTTTAACCTATCTTCCATCAATAACTGACAATATAGGGTTAACTTTTGCATTTGTCAAAAGTCCATTCATTCTTTTTATCAATATAAGAATATCGACTTACGAAAGACTTTACTTTTGACAAGTTATGGGACAATCATAGTTCACGGACGCAAACACACATATCCCATAAACAATTGCAATATGTAAAACCATAAAGATTAATACTGCAAAAATCGTCTTCCAAACAATTTAGAATTTAAACCAATAAATCTAAAAACATTAAGATGAAAACGTTGGACATATCTATGTGTAAACACAATAATGGCTAATCCAACCTCTAGTTATTCTTCTAACAAAAACAAAAAAATAGAAGATTTACTAGATGTTAAGACGTTTGAAGAATTCTTTATCGTCCCCAAACTCCTTGTCGTCAACATCCATTGGGACATAAGGTTCATTAAGGTAGGAGTTTATATCAATAAATATTCTTGGCTGATGTTGTCGAACCAGGGCCTTCTGAATATCATGAGTCTTATACACAAAAGCCTTTATTTGTTGACCTCCTTTCGCATCTCCTTCAACACATCAATAACATCATAAAACTTCTGAGAGTTTGAAGGAACGGTTCTTTCTTCCTCACATTCCTTATTTTTCTTTTCAATGTAGGAGCTAATGGAGATTTCTCTTTTTCCTTCATGATTGATGGCTTGACAATCATATTAACATCCTTTCCATAGTAAGATATGGTACTTGGATCATCCGTAGATGTATGGGTTTGTGAAAGGAAATCACAGTTGCATCAAGTAGTCTTGAGATAAAAAGGAGTTATAAGGAAGGAAAAGGAATGCAGGGTTTCGAAACCCCTGAACAGGTTCATATACGTCCAACTCACAACCCTATAAAGAGTAGAATTGACGATAATATCCCTCTCTTTTTGTTGATAGACAGAATGGAACAAAACTAAGAAAAGAAGAAAAAAACTTTTCCTAAAGACTGAGTGAAATAAAATCATTGTCTCTTTTGATCAGGAACATAAGACAAGATTTTTCCAACGTCAACAATTAAGTTGTGTTTAGGTGAACTACAATTTGTCCACCATTTTCCTATTGAGAGGAATCCACAGACTTCTGTCTATCAAAACGACTTGACCATACTTTCTTCTCTAATGGTCTAAGTTTATCCTTGGAAACTAACTTCTTAGACGAAGATAAAATCCTACATACCTCAGCAGTCTTCTGAGCAAGTTTAAGCTTCCTTGATAAATGATTTAATTTTCGTTGAAGTTTGTTGACGTGCCTCAATTGATGTTTATACTTGTAACACTTTGAAAGTTCATGAACCTTGAGAGAACAATATGAACACGTCAATATAGGATAATATTCAGGAATCTCAGATGTGCAAGCATCTAAGCACATAGTGGAACCTGAAACATTACAAACATAGTTTCCAAAGAATGGGTCAACTTTTTCTTCCAAAATAGTTGGATTTTCTTCTGAAAGAAATATCAAGATTGATGTATGTATCGCTACAATTATCAAAATCAATATTTTCACCAAGAAGTGCAACACTTGATTTCTCGTCTTCATTAGACTCATAGTTGTCAGACATTTCATTAAGAGTTACAGCAAGACCTTTGTTCCTAGTGTATTTTCTACGATTTGGGTACTCGTTTGCAAAATGACCAAATCATTTACACTTAAAGCACTGAGGCATATCCTTGTCATCAGTTTCATCAATATCACTATTTTTAGGAGGAACACGATTGTGATTTTTGAATGATGCCTTAGGCTTATCTCTGGAGAACCGTTTACTTCCTTTCAATAGAAGATTCCTAAACTGTCTGGTGATCGTCGAGACTGACTTGTCAAGATCTTCATCTGATGAATCTGTCTCAGAGTGATCATCTTCAGAGATATACACTTTCTTACTTTTATCAAGTAATTTAGTGTCCTTTAGTTCTTTGAACGCAACATCCTTTGTTTTGTATGAATGTTCGTGATCAAAGATCTCAAGCTTTCCAACCAGCGTATTTCTGGAGAGATTATCTAGCTTATTTCCCTCAACGATGGCATGCTTCATAGAATCATATATAGATGGCAGAGATCTGAGAATTTTCACCACTATGTCCTTTTCAAGAATAGTCTTACCCAATGCAAAAGATGTATTGACAATTTCAGACACTTTGTGATTAAATTCATCAAACGTTTCTTCATATGCCATACGAAGGTTTTCCCAATCGGAATTAAGGTTTTTGAAGCCTAGCTTCCTTTTCACCGGTATTACCTTCAAAAACGGTTTCTAAGATATCCCAAGCTTCTTGCAACTTAGTGCAATTTGTCACATGGTGCTGAAGATTTTGGGTAATGGCATGTATGATCGCATTCAAATCGTCGGAATTTTGTTTGAAGAAAGTACCTCGGCAGGGGTGCATTCACCAATGTTCTTGGGAACATTTACGTTTCCAACTGCCACAAGGGTAAGATCATAGCCATTAACAACATATACCCATGACTGAAAATCATGCGCTTGAAAAAAGGCTCGGATAGCAATTTTCCACCATAAGTAATTAGAGCTATCAAAGACTGGTGGTACGTTTATTGAGATAGCACATCTGTCCATAGAGTCAGATAGATGCAAACACAGACTTATAAGGTCTTAAACGTGTTTGTCTGCTCTGATACCAATTGAAAAAACGAGGGTCTAACAACCACACCCAATATTTCGCTAAGCAATATGTATGGACAAACTCCAACATACTTTATAGAGAATCAACTAGACTGTCAGACTCAATCTAGATAAAAGTATATCAAAGAGTTTATATCTCAATCTCTCGATTTGATCTTTACTCAAGCAAATAGAAATTTACGACTCTTTATCAAAGAGGGATAACTTGGATGGTACCAAAGACCAATATCCAAGTGTCAATCAATTCAAATCAACAACCAAAGAAGGTCGGATATTCTAATTGATTGAACAACGCACAACCTGTATTATTTAAATTATATAAACAAATATAATGCAGAACAAAAATAACACATACACCAGAATTTTGTTAACGAGGAAACCGCAAATGCAGAAAAACCCCGGGACCTAGTCCAGATTGAACACACATTGTATTAATCCGCTACAGACACTAGCCCACTCCAAACTAACTTCGGTATGGACTGTAGTTGAACCCCAATCAATCTTACACTGATCTAAGGTACATTTATGCTCCTACGCCTCTGACCCCAGCAGGATACTGCGTACTTGATTCCCTTAGCTAATCTCACCCACAACTAAGAGTTGCTACAACCCAAAGTCGAAGACTTTAATAAACAAATCTATGTACACAGAAAAGTCTACGGTAATAGATAAATCCGTCTCCCACGAATATACCTACAAGTTTTGTTTCGTCTTTTGATAAATCAAGGTAAACATGAACCAATCAATAACCCGGACTTATATTCCCGAAGAACAACCTAGTATTATTGATCACCTTACAATAATATTAACCGACGCAGCGAAAAAAGATATTGTGGAATCACAAATGAGACGAAGTGTTTGTGATTTTTTTCTATCTTGCCTATCGGAGATATAAATCTCGAGCCAATTATTACAATCGTACTCGTAACGATAGAAACAGCAAGAACAGATCACACAACTACGATAAAAGTAGTATCGGTCTGGCTTCACAATCCCAATGAAGTCTTTAAGTCGTAAACCTGGTTTAGAGAAAAAAACCCAAGGTTAAAGGAGAATCGTCTATAGCTTAGCAAACTAGTATCACACATAAGGTGTGGGGATTAGGTTTCTCAATTGCTAGAGTTATCCCTTATATACACTTTCAAATCAGGGTTTGCAATCAATGTTAGCTTAGTAACAAAGCATTCAATATTCACCATTAGATGAAAACCTGATTAGATTCAGGCTAATATTTCTTAATCGTTAGATCGAAAACTTAGCTTATTACACAAAAATGAAATGTCTATTTTTGGGTTTATGAACTGTACCCAAACATTAATATTTGTTGGTTCAACAAGTCAACCAAATGGTTAGCCATATGATTACTCTCATATCAACCTTATTATTCTTCACCATAACTAGTTCAAATGACTCAAATGAACTAGTTTGAGAGTTATTCAATTGCAAGGAAATCTTATGTAACTACACAAGACACAATTGAAGAAAAATTGGTTTGATTCACTCGAATCAGTTCATGAACTTTATAGCCACGGTTTGCAATATCATTCCTTAGTTTATTTAAACATTAGTTCAAAAACAACCGACTTTAGGTATAACCTGCTTAGTTTATTTAAACATTAGTTCAAGAACAACCGACTTTAACCTGCTCGTCTGTTTTAAAACGTAGGACACCATCAAACGGTTATTACTCTATTTTGACCCATAATATTAAACTAAACTAACAAAACAGTACGTACCAATCTATGAAAACAAGCAGGTTTCTCTTTGAGGATACTCTTGTACGGAGGTGTGGACTTTGGTTTAAGATCAAGGATTACACGAAGATGAGAAACATTCCGGTACCAATCCATATAGTTGGGAGCATTTTCAAAAGCTTGGTTGGCTGCCCTTCCTTGGTTGATCAAGTAATGCGCCCTTCTATCCCAATGGGATTTACAGGATGGTGAACCCTTGTAAAACACCGTGATAGAATCTTTATCGGACTTGCACTGCTCTAGATCCAAAGTGAAATTTTCATGGATTTGCTCCTTTGGTATACCTTTTACAAAACCGTATTGTTGCATCACCCTTGAAGCATTGTACATCACACATCCTGTGGAGTACCACAACAGTCCAAAATAAAGGGCCAAATCGGACCGACCCGCGATATGTCCATCATCTTGGTCTTTCTTGTATAGATCAAAGCATACGTCTTGGGCTTTCAGTGATTCCAAAATCTCCCTCAAACGAATCATCTGATGCGCCTTCGACCTAGAATGCTTGTCATCGAAGACGTACTTTTTTCCTATAGGGTCACCTTTCGCCCATGTTGGGTTTTCAATAGCCAATCCCAAGATAGGGAAGTGGTCGTAGATCCATGTCTATATTGTCATTTTTACAAGTATTAGGAAATTGATTCTTCAATTGTAGAAAAATAAAATAAATAACCAAGTATGTAGAGTTAATAAACAATACCTGTAGTAGACTCACGTTCCCGGCCACTTGGATAATTCCAAGTCTCAACGCCTTTCTCAACTCTTCCATCAACCATGCATGGCATGTCGTGCCCCAAGAGTACTCATGCACTTTATCGAGAGGATCCAGAAGTTGTAAAAGTTTGGCGTCGACCCGATTGCCACTGGTATTGGGGAAAATGACACATCCCAATACATTTAAGAGATATGCGGTGGCCGCGTGGTTGACTTGCTCATCGGTTAAAGTTCCTTTCTCTTCTTTTTTACTTGGTGCTCTTGAACATATCCATCAGAGTACCAATGTTGAACTGTCTAGTTCTATACTTCATGCATATTTTGAACTCGGTTGTTGATGTTTCTTCATCTGAACCCAAACACTTCTTAGTTAGAGCATAAAGTTTGTGCCACTCCAACTGCTTTGTAAACTCAGCCCTGACACCTTTGCCATGGACAGGGAGTCGAGGTAATCGTCATCTCCCCAAACGGCATATGGAAGGTGTCGGTCTCAGGATAAAGTCTCTCCACAAATACCAATATAGCCACCAGGTCATGTTCCAACATAGAGTTCTCCGCAGTATCAGCCAACCCCGAATTTGTAACAATTGTCTTTAACCTTTCACATTCATCCTTCAAAGGCCAATAAAGCATTTTAGCTGGTGCGGCGGTCGGTTTGATTATACGAACCACATCGGAATAATACTATTAAACACATGACAAGTTAAAAAAAATTAGAATAACCTAAAACTATAAGCCTTAAAACTATTACGAAGAAAAAGATAATAGGTAAATAAAATGGATACGATTATTACCTCGATTTCATATATTTCTTTGACCCAGGAGCCTTTGTATCCAAATAACAATTGTTCTCCATCCTCCGAAAGTCAAGGATTACGCCTTCTGGTATATCCCTTACCTTCAGTTCTTATGGGGAAAGGTGTTTTGCTTTCTTTCGAGGAGGATTTTTCTTTTGGCTTCTCCTTCTTCTTGCGCACCACTACCTTGTCCTACTTTTGTTACTCTATCTTCGGGTGCTTCTAGTTGATTTTCTGGTTGTGGTTCTGGAGCACTTGGTTGTACACCTTATTAAAGTGGTTGTGATTGAGAGGCGCTTGGTTGAACACCTTCTTGAAGTTGTTGTGATTGAGAGGCACTTGGTTGAACACCTTCTTGAAGTTGTTGTGATTGAGAGGCACTTGGTTGAACACCTTCTTGAACTGGTTCTGATTTAGTGGCACTTGGTTGAATACCTTCTTGACTTTCTTGTTGAGTTCCATCTTGAGCACTTGAAGCGGCTTTAGCTGTCCTTACTCTCCTTGCACTAGCTGTCAAGTTCTGACGTCTTTGCTTCTTTGCACTATCTGAAACAATTGCATCTTCGACTTTTCTATCTCGCCTATACCTAAATAACAAAAGAAAGTACAATAGGTTAGTAAACTATATAATCGGAAGTTAATCTAAATCCAACGTTGCCGAATATCCATATTCGGTTGGTTGAGTTTACCACTAGCCTCCGACTACGCATAATCGGAAGTTTTAGTTCACCAAAATCTACCGAATAAGGATAAACGGAAACAAAAGAAAATTTTTGTTGTTCGAATATGTTTATCTACACACAAAAATCGAAAGCTATATTTCAACATAATCTTCCGAATACTCGTAATTGAAAGGAAGAATAGAGCCTACCCTACTGAATACATAACAATCAGAAGCCTTAAAAAACAAATTTCCACTTAATATGCATCCCTTTGTGTCCGGGAATTACTAAAGTGTTTGAGCCTAAACAATCGGAAATAAGTTACAAAATATATCACTTGATTACTGCGTCTCTAATACTAGTTCTTCCCTAGTATATTCGGAAGTCAAAAACAAAATTGACTTTCGATTATGATCGATTTAAGCCTCAGTAATGAAAAATGTTCTACAATCGTTAGGAAACCTAAATATTTAACACCCGAATATGACAAATGTTCTTGTGAAATGAAAAATTCGACCACAATCGGAAGTTTAAAACAATAACTAACCTACCGAATATGGGTAATAACCGAAAACCCTAAAAGAAAATCTTGGATTCGTCGAATTGATGCAATATAAACCAAATTAATGGTAGAATCTAACCTAATCAGCGCCATTTGAAGTTGCCTAAGAGCTTGGCTATCAGTATCGCCTACATCAGGGACATCATCTTCTTCGTGTTCTTTGCGTTCTTCTGGTTCGTGAGCTAAAACCTCTTTATTACAGGCATGCAATCCAATATTCGGATCCTCACCACAACAAATGTTTTTGGTTTTAGCTTTCTTACGTTCCTTTTCTTTTATCTTTATACAGAAAAATCGACGATGATTCGATTAGACGATTAACGATGTATAGCGGTGAAGTTCAACGAGGGGGAAGTTTTCCTCTCTACAATCGGATGGGAAGAGGAGAAGAGGATTTGAAGTTGAAAAGAAAAGAAATGAAAAGAATTTAGGTTGACATAGGTTTTGTCGGTCAAATGGTTATTAATCAGTAGCTAATAACATCTCAATAGCTGCCATTGTAAGTAGCCCCAAATTGCAGTTATTTAAAGTTCTAAAAAAACTGAATTTCTCGAAAATTATAATCCTGAGTTTAGACAGTTTTTTAATGTCCGATTACATGGCAAATTTCTTATTTCTATACTTTAACTATCGGTACTCACGTGAGGTTCTTGGTCCTATTGTGGTAAAAGCCAGATACGCGTTCGGCACAAAATCTATACTAATCTGTAGTATCTTTGCGTTACTAAACTTTCGATTTTGTTTTATAAATCGGGCACAAAATAGCTTCCGATTATATAAGGACATTAACGTATTCTCCGCATTTTTGGACAGCCCTTAACGTTGTATATGGGTTGGGAATAAAAAAATTCCCCAAATTCTTTTGGGGTCGCCCCTAAAAATGCTAGGCTTTCTTTGTTAAATTTGTTTAAAATTTACCTTTCCTTCTCCCAAGTCTATATACGCTCCATGTCACCTTTCCTACGACTTTATCCACTAAGTAGTTACTCATAATGTCCAGAATATACGTTTTGTATCGTTGAGAATAATAATTTTCCTTGGTGGAAAGAGATAGATTTTCTTGTATAAATGTCAGACGAGTCCCCCCAACCCCTGTTCCATTCTTAATGCTGGAAGTAGAGACATATCAGAACACATAATAAGAGATAGAGAGCCATGGAAACAGGTAGATACCAATTCTAACCGAGCATGAAAATCCCACTGGAAACAAAAGACAATTACAGAATTAACCGTTATCCGAAGAAATATTCAAATTAAAAAGGAGACTCCTAATTCCAATTAAAGAGGAGATTCCTAAAACTTATGAAACGAAACTGTGCGTCTTGATATCCCCAGTTGTAGATTATCCTTTGGATTTCTATAATCACCATCCCTTTGTCTTTGCCAATATTCTTAACCAGTACCCTTCCATTCCTTTCCATCAACTTGATTAAACCCTTGAGCCACCAATCTGGCTTTATTCCTTTCAATAGTACCATCAGATTTAAGTTTTGTGCTGTATACCCAATTATACCCTAACACATTCATCCAAGGTTGATATGGAACTTCTCTCCAAGTATCATATACATATAAGGCAGTATATTCATTCTTCATTTACTGAACCCAGACTGTTCTTTTGGTAGCTTGTTTGAAAGTTTTAGGTTCTGTTGAGGATTCCAAAATGGTTGTAAAAGCTTTTGGAATTGGATGTTACACTTGAGCATGAGCTACAAAATCAGAACCTAAATACTTGTACTTGGAAATTACAGACTTAAACCTAGTGTGAATACTTTTATTAGCATCAGTAACTAGAGAATCTGATATAAGGTACCATAGAAATAGCTAAGAATGATGATGTATTAGGAAATGGGTACTCACAGTTGAGGATGAACAAGTTAAAGTATCTATTGCAGTAGTCTCTGGAGTATGTTGCTTTGAAGCGGAGAAGTATGAATATGTGAAGAAGCATGTGCATGTGCAGACAAAGGTGGAGTAGAGCTTAACTGATCAGCATATGGAAAAACAGTCTCATTAAAAATAACATGAAATGTTGTACACACTCTATGAAAATTTGGATCATAGCATTTGTACCCTTTGTGAGAAGAACTGTATCCCAGAAAAACACACACAACATATTTTGGACTTAACTTATCATGTCTGGTAGAACCAATATTTGGAAAACATAAGCATCTAAAAACCCTGAGAAAGAGATAATCAGGTTGTTTATCAAATAAAAATTCATATGTACATTTATAAGATAAAACCTTTGTTGGAATCATATTGATCAGATATGTTGCAGTTAAAAAACTATCAAACAAGAATCTCACATTCAAAGTAGGACTTTGACCATTTAACTTTTAACTTTTTTTTTCAAAAAATCTTAACGTACCACCCCAAAAAACATCTTAGAAATTGTCCCTCTCACATCAAACTGTTGTGAGGCCCAAAAACGGGAGCCCTGCTAAATCCCGGGGCATGGGTCCGCCCTCATGTGAGGGGCAGTTTTTATGGTGTTTTTGGATGCGGTACGTGTAAGACAACTTTTTTTTCATTTTAATATAATACATAAGTTTAGATACATTGTTGATTACTTTGAATAAAAATAAATAAATAAAGAACCCTATTATAGGGGCTCCAAATTTTGGTTTTTAGGGGCTCACAAGCTGACAAAATAAAGAGTCATGAAATAGTAATCAACAAAATCCTTAACCTATTAATTTTTTTAATGGTAACTATCTTCTATTAGTTAGTGCTAATAATTAGATTAACTAAATTAAGTATGATTAGTAATGTAATAGTCTGATTTATAGTTAGGGTTTGAAAATCAAAATCTAACTTTTTTTAATTTAACATACGGTTGGCAGTCTTCAATTTTTCCAACAGTAACTACCATATACGACTGGAAGTCCCAATCGTAAAAAAAAAACTAGGTTAAAATACGTTTGGAAGTTTATTTATTCCCAACCGTAACTACCAAATAGGTTGGAACTCCTAACCGTAAAAAAAAACCACGTTAAAATATGGTTGGGAGTTCATATTTTCCAACCCGTATAATTGATTTACAGTTTGGAAAACCAATACTTCCCAACCGTAAGTAATTCTGAAACTATTTCAAAATCCTTAATTTGATCAAGTCTAACTTATTTATGCGATTAAAAGCAACAAAAATGATACGTTTTCGATTCTTACCTAATTGAAGTAATTACTTGCGGAGAATCGATGAACTAATAACCTAATTGAAGTAATTACTTGCGGAGAATAGTGGTTGAAGAACAACAAAAAAAGAAAGGAACAAGAAGAAGAGACAATGAAGAAAAAGAAGAGGATTAGGTTTATGTTTAGTTTTTGGCTTTGGGTTAATTATTTAAGATTTTTTGTTATTATTATTATGGGTGAAATATCCACTTATCCACATTTGGGGAACTTGAATCTGTAGGAGCCCTCAAAACCAAAATCTTGGAGCCCCTATAATAGGTTTCTAAATAAGTAAAAATACATTATTGATCTTTCTTAGTTAAACTTGTGCAAAATTTACCTTGCCTTCTCCCAAGTCTATATCCGCTCCATATCATCTTGTCTACGACCCTATCCATTAAGTAGTTACAAATGTTCTGAATACACGTTTTGTACCGTTGAGAATAATGATTTTCCTTGGTGGAGAGAGTTTGATTTTCTCGTAGAAATGTCAGACGAGTTCCCCCAAACCCATGTTCTATTAATAATGCCGGAAGTAGAGACATATTAGGACACAAAATAAGAGATGGAGAGCCATTGAAACATGTTGATACGTGTAATTAGGGTAATGTGGAAATATACTCACGAAAGGACCCTTCCTTTTTTTCGAAAAAAGATAAAATTTTATACCATGAAAAAAAATCTCAGGCAAAGACGCCCAATACAAACAACAATTCTAACTGAGCATGAAAAGCCCACGGGAAACAAAAGTCAATTACAGAATTAACCGTTATCCAAAGCAATATTCCAATTAAAAAGGAGGCTCCTAATCCCAATTAAAGAGGAGATTCCTAAAACTTATGAAACGAAGCCGTGAGTCTTGATTTCCCCAGTTTTAGATTGTCCTTTTGATTTCTGTAATCACCATATCTTTGTCTATGCCAATCTTCTTAGCCTTAGCCTTACCCTTTTATTCCTTTCTTTCCACAAAGCCCATGCAGTAGCGAAGGGGAAAATTGTGGGAACTGTGAAGTTGTATTGATTCACGTTAAAGAAAAACAAAGAAGAAGATGATTTTTTATAAAACAGAATCATCAGATCAAGAAAACAAAATATAGGATTTACATGACAAAAATATTTGAAGACAGTTGTAGTGAGTTGTCAAGATACACATGTCACTACAACATTTGAAATAGATAAGTCATACATATTAAGCGTGATCTGACGACTATGATGTGTCCTTACAGTCCCCATCAAACTGAGCACTCTGACAGTGCAAAATTTTGTTTCCTAGTTTATAGAACAACTGTTTTGTTCTAGAGTTGGCACATATTTGACATTCAGAAAACCAGTCATAACCAAACTTCTGACGGTATGATACTCAACCTCAATATGCTTTGTTCTTGCATGACATACTGGATTATTAGCGAAACTGCCAGCTCCCATATTATCACGGTACAGAACTCAAAGAGTCTACATATGAACGCCCAATTCGTCCAAAATATATGACACACATCTGATTTCAGAAGAAGCTATAGCCAATGCTTTGTACTCTGCGTCAGTTGAAGACTGATCTATAATTGGTTCTTTCTTGGATGACCAAGCCACAAGATTATCTCCAAGATAAACATAATACCCAACTATGGATTTCCTTGAATCACGAGAGCCTGCCCAATCACTGTCACTATAAGTTGTTATTTGAGAATAATTTTTGCCTTTAAGAGTGATACCTGAACCCAAGGAACCGATATATCTCTATATTCTCTCTGCAAGTTGCAGGTAAACATTTGTTGGATGATGCATGAATTGAGCTGCATAATTAACAAAGCTATCATCTGATCTGGTAAGAGTAATATACTGCAAATCCTCTACAATACTTCTGTACAATTGATGCATGGCGGAAGCGTTGAATAGAAATAATACTAAAGCCACATGTTTCCGGGATACTATTCTCAAGGAAAAACACTATTTTTCATTAATCAAAATCTTCTCCCTCGTACAAATACATGGAGCTCTTAATATAGAAAACTCCATTCCAAATAATCAAATATTTCATAAATAAATTATCAAAATACTTATTGCCTAATATCATATATATTTTCTAAACTAATATAAAATCCCTAAATAAATAATTATATTTCTAAAATATTCCTTACTAAATGAAAATAACTTAATTAATTATAATATATTTTGCTAGATAATTAAAATAAATTAAATAATAATAAAAATATACAAGCATATTCTCTTTCCAAGAATACTCTACCACTCTCCCCTTCTCAGAAAAAGTTCGTCCTCGAATTTTGCTAGTATAATTGCTTGTATTTATGGTTCTTCGGGGAAACTTGTTATAATTCGTCAGAAAATATAATATGTGTCGAGTTATTGCCAGACAACATGACATTTGCATTGGACAAACAGTACAAACCGCTTCATGGAAATAAAGATCTACGTATGTGGAACATAGTGAAATCTTATCATCAGGGTAATCATCATAGAATGGTGGTGAATTCCAATCCACGATAACTTCATATTTTTCAATTCCAGAAGAAGAAAAAAATATCATCAAACCTTTGGATTTCAAACTTTAACCCCGCCTCCAATGAATCTCGCGGATTATGTGCAACTCCTTGAAATCCTTTTTCCTTGTCGCCAATGAGGTTTTCTTGTTCATAACCGGTCACTTCATCCACTCGTTGAAGGCTAGTACCACGACGGGACTCTTGCTGATGATGCATTTCAGCCAATTGGAGGGTGAGCGCCTTAACCTTTCGTTCTAGATCATCTATTATCACTTTCTCTTTCTCATAATTGAGAGCGGCTCTTTGAACAACACCAGAATATACTCCTCGACACATGATGCAGGGCGGAAGTATTGAATATAAATAATAATAAAACCACATATTTCTGAGATACCACTCTCAAGGAAAAACACTATTTTTCATTAATCAAAATCGTCTCCCTCGTACAAAATACATGGAGCTCTTTATATAGATAACTCCATTCCAAATAATCATATATTTCATAAATAAGTTATCAAAATACTTATTCCCTAATATAATAAATATTTTCTAAATTAATACAAAATCCCTAAACGAATAATTATATTTCTAAAATATTCTTAATAAATGAAAATAACTTAGTTAATTATAATATATTTTTCTATATAATTAAAATAAATTAAAAAATAATAAAAGCATGCAACCATATTTTGTTTGCAAGAATACTCCACTAACAATGAAGGATCCTCCAATAAAATGTCATCCAACAAAGAGGATTTCCTCCCGAAGCAACTGAAGTCTTACAAGGATTTGACTCAACCATATCAAACCTCTTTAAAAGTTCCATAAAATATTTTTCTGTGTTGGAAGAAAAGTATTTGTGGATGAGTCAAAATTTGCTTCAATGCCTAAAAAAGTAAGAAATAGGTCCTAGATCGTTCGTGGCAAAAGCAGACTTTAGTTTCTCAACAAAGAGATAGCAACATCAGAATTACCAACTAGAACAATATCATCAACATAAACCAGCAAAATCATTTCAACTCCAGCCGTATTGTAATAGAACATTGAATGATCACATGTAGACTGACTGAATACCTGAGTAATCAAAAATGTGCTGAATTTATCAACCCAGGCTCTAGGAGCTTGTTTGAGATCATAAATATATTTTGAGAAACAAAGCCAGGAAGCTGCATCATATATACATCCTCAGCTAAATAAGCATTGGATACATCCAACTGCCTCATAGACCATTTGTGATGCAAAACAAGACTTAAAACCACTCTAATTGTGCTAGCCTTCATTACATGACTAAATGTTTCTTTGTAATCAATACCATCAACTTGATTAAACCCTTGAGTCACCAATCGGTTTTATTCCTTTCAATAGTACCATCAGATTTAAGTTTTGTTTTGTATACCCACTTACAAGCTAATACATTCATCCAACGTTTATATAGAATGTTAGAGCATAGCTCGGTTAAACCCACCAAGCGTTGGTATGTCATGTTTGGTTGTCATGTTTGGTTGTCATATTTTAGTGAATCAAAACTCATCTAAGGGTCACTTGATTATGTACTAGAGACAACTTCGTATAGGTTAGACTAGAAAGTCTAGGATTATGAGACATACAAGTATTACTCGAAGACCTAAAGAATGTGAAGAAGTAACAAGCTAAAACGACGACATTATCCTTCCTGACTTGAACAGTTTCATTCCTAACATATCTTTCAAGTCGTGCTATATTGAAAATATAATTGCGAAGCTGTAAATGATTATACTCTAGTAGTAAGACATGATCACATGATCATAATGTTAAGGAATTAGGATACGAAGTATAACGCTTATCTTTTGAAATTCGTATATATGACATCGACATAATCTTATGAAAGATAATGTGATTATGTGAATGTGTAAAGGTGAAGATTTCATCCTAGGAAACAATGTTTACATTTTTTTTGGAAGTACATTCATGAACATGTTATATGAATCGAAAGGGAAATTGTTATGCTTATTGGTATTGTTATTCATTGCATATCTTTGGATTACCAATATGTGTGAGTTGGTAGAACCGATCATAAATTGTTATGTATCTTGGTATAACAAATCACAGTGCCTGAATTATGATTTGATATGATTTTTATTAGTGTAACCGATCCTAAGTAAGCACCTGATATGGTATGATCGATATTTGTAATTGGTGTGACTGATCCTAGTAATTGGTGTGACCAATCACAAAAGAGTTGTGTAATCGATCCTTGTAATTGGTATAACCGGTCCTAATAATTGGTGTAACCGATCCTGGTAATTGCTGTAACCGATCCTATTGACTTATGTAACCGATCACAAGTAATACCATGAGTGTATGATAACCGGTCCTGGTAATTGACGTAACCGATCCTTGTAACTGATATAACCGGTCCTAGTAACTTGTGTGTTCGATCACAAGCAAACCATATTGAGGAAGAACTGATCCTCGTGTTTGGTAAAAACCGTGAGCCCATGATTAGTGAATTGATATTTGATCAATCATATAGTTGTCCTGAAATACGAATAAACCAATTCTAAACTTGTTTGGAAATGAGGTATAATCGATTCCAAGATTGTAAATATGGAAGAGGATTTACAAAGAAAAGATGTCAACATACTTTGGACATGAATAATAATCTTATCTTTTATTGTTCAAAGATATTCCTTAATAACTCAAGGAGATCCCGGTCTGAAATAAATTAAGAATCTTTTAATTAAGGTTGTTGGTTTTATATGCTTTAAGGCCAATCATTGGCATCGAAAAGTGTAAAAAACTATAAAATATAAGAGAGAGAATGCTTCTTTGCATTTGGGAATGCAAATATCCATGAATTTTTGAACTTCTCTCTCCACAAATGCATTCTCCAATGCAAATAAGCACTATCTCTCTTATATTTTATAGTTTTTTACACTTTTCGATGCCAATGATTGGCCCTTATCTTGTGCATCCACAAAACCCATGCTTTAATTACCAGCAATTAAATGCATATCTCTAGAAAATAAAAATTGGCAATGTGTATTTACTAATTAAAGATTTTCTATTGGGAGATTTCGGGAATATTGGACAAAGCATTTCCACGAATTATGAAAACCAATTTTGGGCATTTATTGCATATCTTGAGAATATTTCGTTTTGTAAATTCCTTGGTGTCCAAACATCCTTGGTCTATAAATACCCAAGTTTGAAATTCTAGCAAACCATACTAAGAGCCAGGCAAACTTCATCTTTTTGTTGTTTCTGGTGCAGCCGTCTATCCAGAGAGGAAAGTACCCTCCCTAATTAAGCGAAATCTTTTACGGACGCTCGTTTAAAGAATTTTGTGGGATCAAGAAGATCTACGAGTACCGTTGGTGGGAAACTAGATAATTGCAATTTATTTTTGTATTCGATTGATTTGATTGACTAACTGTTGTTGAACTTTGATTACACCTAGTTTGTTTATTCTTGAGAATCTTCTTTTCTGATATAAGATTCACTCAAACTATATCGAAGTGTCGACAGGATCTTTAGAACTGTTTGTAGATCTAAATACATCTTGTGATAATCCATTGTTAACAGACTCGGTTTTGTGTGTGATTGATCACAAGAGATTCAAGTGGTGTTGTGCAGGTATTTATTGAAGATAAAAGAAGATTTTAAGATAAAGGAAATTCTTATTTGGTTTCTATATCTTGGTGTGCACAAACCTTGATCGGCTGGGATCCAAATAGAATCAGATTTATTCGATTGATTAGTTGCATGAGATCGTCATCACCTTGTAGTTTCTTGTTTGAATCTATACTGATTGATTGTAAATCTAAACTCTGCTACTTTAGTAGTTATTGGATGGATTGATCTAACCAGACAAATGAGTTTATTAGTTAAACAGAAGAGCCTTTGCATTTGACTTGAGATATCTTCATCTGAAAGAATCAAGATTACCAAACAGATTTGTTGTTCCTTTACTATTTGGAAAACGATCCAAAGGAATTGTTCCAGTGCGTGCACTTATTGAATATCAGAAACGCAAGGATACTGAATAAACTAAGTGAACTAGGTTTAGATGCTAGGTCTCTACTATACAAAGTTGGTTTAAATTTTGTATAGTGTCTTAATTCTGAGAGTATTCCGTTTTGGACTAGGTCCCGTGGTTTTTCCGCATTTTCGGTTTCCTCGTTAACAAAACCCGGTTGTGTCTTTTACTTTTCTATTTCTGAAATTGTAATTGTTTATTATAATTAAATGTTAAAATACACAAACGTTAACTTCGTATTACTTGATAGTGATCCTATAGAGTTTGGTTAAGTCCGAGCCTATTATCAAGTAATCACACTTTGATTGTTGTATTGTCTCGATCTCGTATCCATAGACGATCACACAAAGTGTGAATACCAATTTGTTGTACTGTCTTGAATTTGTCCATAGACAATCACTTTCGGTAAGGGGACTTATAGGTGGATAATTTAAAGATTGTGGTGTATTTGGGTACCCTCGTCTTTTCATGGAACTTCTCTCCAAGTATCATATACATAAAAGGCATTATATTCATTCTTCATTTCATGAACCCATATTGGTCTTTTGGAAGCTTGTTTGAAAGTTTTAGGTTCTGTTAAGGATTCCAAAATGGTTGTAAAAGCTTTGGGAATTGGATGTTACACTTGAGTATGAGCTACAAAATCAGAACCTAAATACTTGTACTTGGAAATTCCATACTTAAACCTAGTGTGAATACTTCTAGTAGCATCAGTAACTAGCGAATCTGATATAGAGTTAGAAGGTACCTCAGAATTATCCAAGATTGATGATGTATTAGGTATAGGGGTACTCACAGTTGAGGATGAAAAAGTTGAAGTATCTATTGAAGTAGTCTCTGAATTATGTTGTTTTTGAAGCAGAGAAGTATCAATACGTGAAGAAGCATGTGCATGTGCATGTGCATAAAAAGGTGAAGTAGATCTTAACTGATCAGCATATGGAAAAACAGTCTCATTAAAAACATCATGTGATGCAAGAGATGATTGTGGCCAAACTTGATGAGGCTAGTTGCATTGCCAAAAGTGGATGCTCATACTAGATATCAAGCTACATAGAGTTGGTATATGTTCCAGTTGCGTAATTGGACATGTCCAAGAGTGAGCTACGTTGGTAATCGAAGTAAGAGAATGACAATAGCCTTGCAGAGCCTATGCCTAAGTCTCATGCATTTTCCTTATGCTTGGACAGTACTCGGGATCCAGTGATGCATGCAAGATGCATCGGTCGTAGCCTAAATAGCTTTAAACCCTTAGCGGAACAGGGGGTAAGATGGAATGGTTTGAAAGCTGAGTTAGTTGTACCATGCTCCACGAGCATGCCTGCAAAGGAAAATGGATGTGCATTTGCCTATCTTTAAGGCCCGGATAGTAACTTTATCATGAAGCATCGGGGAAGTTATGGTTTGTGCGCCAGGCGTAATTTTTCGGTCCGTCGCAAGTATGGTGCAAGGTATCTGTGAAACTTTGTGGTTAAAGTTTCTTCTCAAGGATTTAGGGTTTCTTCCTAAGGAACCAATTCTTTTGTATTTTGATAATAACGTTGCACGTGATATTGCATATAATCATGTACAACATGATCGTACTAAATGAAAATGCGGGGGTCTAACAACTACACCCAACAATTTGTTTGGCAATCTGAGAGGACTTACTCCAATACACTTTCTAGAGAATCAACTATAAATTCAGACTCAATCTGGAATAAAGCATATCAAAGAGTTTAATATCTCTAACTCATAATTCAATCCGCAATCAGCATATAGAAATCTGCGAGCCTGATTGAATATAAGAGGAGTTACTTGAACGGTACCAAAGACAAACGTTCAAGTTTCAATCAATGTAAATCAACAACCCAAGGTTGGATATTCTAATTGATTGATCTTAACGCACAACCTATGATATTTCAATTATATAACAAAGTATAATGCGGAAAATAAATAACACAGAGACACCAAAATTTTGTTAACGAGGAAACCACAAATGCACAAAAATCCCGGGACCTAGTCCAGATTGAACATCACACTGTATTAAGCCGCTATAGACACTAGCCTATGACCAATTAACTTCAGACCAGACTGTATTTGAACCCTAATCAATCTCACACTGATTCAAGGTACAGTTGCGCTACTTACGTCTTTGATCCTTGAAGAATACTAAACACTTGATTCCCTTAGTTGATCTCACCCACAACCAAGAGTTACTACGACCCGAAGTCGAAGACTTGATATACAAATTTGTCTCACACATAAAAGTTTATAGGAATGAATAAGTCTGTCTCCCACAGAAATACCCAAGAGTTTTTGTTCCGTCTGTTGATAAATCAAGGTGAACACGAACCAATTGATAACCCAGACTTATATTTCCAAAGAACATCTTATAATTATAAATCACCTCACAATAATCTTAATCCACTAGCGGAAGAAGATATTGTGGAATCACAAACGATGAGACAAAGGTGTTTGTGATTATTTTTCTATGTTGACTATCGGAGATATAAATCTTGAGTCAATTATTCCAATTGTACTCAACAGGATAGAAACATCAAGATTATATCACGCAACTACAAAGATAATAGTTGGATCTGGATTCACAATCCCAAAGAAGTCTTCAAATCGTTAACCTACAGGGTCTCGAGAAGAAACCTACGGTTAAAGGAAAACTGACTCTAGTTATGCAACTAGTAACACACAGGAGGCGTGGGTATTAGGTTTACCAGTTGATAGAGTTCTCCTTTATATAGTTTTCAAATCAGGTTTTGCAATCCAAGTTACCTTGGTAACAAAGCATTCAATATTCACCGTTAGATGAAAACCTGATTTAACCAAGCTAATATCTTTCAACCATTAGATCGAATTTAGCTTGTTACACACAAATGAGATGTACCCTCATTTAGGTGTATGTAACCGTACTCAAACGTGTACACCATGTTGGTTCAAAATAGTTAAACGAGGTTAGCCATATGATTACTCTCATATCAACCTTATTCATATCAACCATAACTAGTTCAAATGAACTAGTTAAAGAGTTGTTCAATTGCTATATTCTCATGGATTATACAAGAACACAATTGAAACAAAATCCGTTTGATTCACTCGAATCAATACATGAACATTATTGCCACGGTTTGCAAAGATTGCATTCCTTATTGTTTAATTTTTAGGTTCATTTATAACCGATTTTAGAAAAGTAACACACTTAAGTATGCGTACTTAAGTAACCGGATTTGAGTTTGTTTTATTTTTCAAACTCAGCAGAAATTCACGGACGTGAATTTTCCGCCAGTACGCATACGGGTACGCGTACTTTAGGTAACTGAATGAGTTTGGTTTTGGTTTTCAAACTCAGCAGATATTCACGGACGTGAACTTTCGCCAGTATGCATACGGGTACGCATACTTACCCAGTCTCCTACAACCTTTTTGTATGCACACAAGTATGCATACTTTAGGTTCCCGGTTTTGGACTTATACACTAAAGTGCAAACACACTATGCTTATATACAAAGATGGTTAAAAGATTCTAAACTGTTTATTTCAATCATTGAAACATTCTTCTATAATGACAATAGCCGTTTTCACACATTATTAGCATCAAATCAATTTTCAAGATATTGAAATAATCATTATCAAAACATTCCAAGCCTACATCAAATGATTATATCACACAAACCATGTAAGTTTTTACTCGACAATTTTCTCATGATATAAGATGAACTTGGTCGAAGCGAAATCTTACCAACACATATTTCGAGAAATATGTAAGCGAGATATACTTAGCTCGAAATTTTAAATGTGTATACAGAAAACTATATCTTAACACGACTTATGTATCAATATAGGACATAGTAGAAATAGACTTTCCAAGTGATAGATGAGTTCAAGTCTCCACATACCTTTTGTCGAAGAAGTTCCACAATCTCCCCTTAGTAGTTCTTCGTCTTCAAATGATGAACTCCGTGAAAACTAAGCTCAACTATACTATCTATGTCCTAGTCTGAGACATCTATAAATAGGCTAGAAATCAAGACTTATAGTTTTGATCACTAACATTGACAAACATGCTTGAAATAGAAACTCATGTGAGTTCGAACGAGCAGTGCTCTAACTATCTCCCTCTTTGTCAATTCTAGTGACAAAACTATCAATACATTTGGATTACAAAATAGATAAAAATTGTAGTTTCCCATCCAAATGCTTAATCTCCTTGGCATCTTCAACGCTACTCGAAATCTTCGTCATTTCAAAGTACTCCATGATCCTAAAGGTTGTAAGTTCATCATCATAGTTGTTGAAGATCCGAAGCGATAACAATGAGAAAACAAAATTCTCTCAATCATTGTTATACAGTGTCATAGTATTATTACACAACATCAAAGTTCAATTGTATCACAACTTTGACAATAATACTATGGTGATATGTATCACTCCTCTTTAGTCAATACTTCATCTGAACATGAAAACCACTCCCCATTACATAATGATCCGTAAAACATATGTATTTGTAGTATCACACTACGCATTAATTCTCCCCCTTTTTGTCAATATAAATTGGCAAAGGTACGAAAACTAGTGGGATCCTCATGAAATTTTCATAGAGATACTTCATAACCAAAAGAGAATACCATATCAACTTATTTAGATGTCATCATAAAGCTGAAGCTAAATGCATTCATCAAGGAGTTTATAAAGATACAAGATGACCCCCAATATTCCACAGCTGCACTTTCCACAAGGATTTGGCAATTAAGCACAAGTTCAAACAGAACTCTCCCCTATAAAATGTCATTCCCAAAAGAAAAACAAAGGCGACCTTGCTTTTATAAGAAAAGAAGGATTTCTTTTGGATAACTCAAACCACATGAAAACATGAATTTGTATCCAAAATATTCAATTGAATTAACCACAAGAAAACCTGTGATTAAAGCAATCGAAATAAAACCAAATTAATCACAAGAAAACCTACGATTAATTTAATTGGAATACACAACCAAATTAACCACAATAACGTGATCAATTCAATTGGTCATGCTCAACATAAGAGAACTTACGGAAAAAATAACTAAATTAACCACAAGAGAATGATCAATTCAGTTGGTTATGCTCAAACATAAGGAACTTACGGATCAACAACTAAAATAGCCAAAAGAGAATTATCAATTCAGTTGGTTATGCTCAAACATAAGGAACCTTACGGAGCAACACAATATATGCACAAAAATGTGGACCGAAGATCGACCAATACGGCGTAATAAATAAGGATTCATTCTATTTTCCATCACTATTTGCACAATGACATATAATAGACTTAATCCTTGTAAACAAAAGCTTTATCCTTTCTTCCATCAAAACAATGACATTAAAGGCTTTAACTTTTCTAATGTCAAAAGTTCATTCTATCTTCTATCAATACTTTCATAACGACATAATAGAGATAAATTTTGAACAAGTATGGGATAATCACAGGTTCACGGACGTAAACAACATATCCCATAATAGTTTGCAACATATAAAATCATAAAGATTAAAATTGCAAAAATTATCTTCCAAATAACTTAGAATTTAAATAAATAAATATAAAAACTTTGAAGATGAAAATCGTTGGACTTAGTTATGTGTAATAATAATTGCTATTCCGAACTCTAGTAATACTTCTCAAAAACAAGAATAAATTCTTATAAGAAGTTTCCTAGGAATCAAGACAAACTCGTAATGCACATATAAGATGATTTGTTCTTAGAGGGTAGAATCAATCTTTTTCGCCCGGATTTAAACCAAGAATAGCTACCAAAGGCGTGTAAAAATATTTTATTAACCAAGAAGAACATACAAAGTCATTAATGATCATGCACCATAGTTCACATAAGATGATTGTGAACATTCAAGAATCCCATAGTAATGCGTGTTACTGCCCATTCTTGAACTTCCTTCTTTGTGATTCACCAACAACATTCTTGTAAAAGATACAAATGAGCTTTGAAGAGTACTATTCCAAGAATCCAAGCGCCCAAGTCCAAAAGAAGAGGAACAAGTGCGATGAGACGGGGCAAAACACTAAAAAATAAGAGGCAGGACAAATACCAATCTTAACTCATCAAAATCCAAATTTTCCCATCTTCATTTTGAATAGAATTTAAAGAGGAAGAGATTACAAAAATAATTAGGTCAATCCGAGTTCAGACGAACAATTTACGGCCAAAACAAGTTTACCAAAAATCGACGTCTACACGCAAGTATGCATACGGGTTTGCAAACAAATTTTCATGACCTAGGGCAATATGCAAACGGGTATGCGTACTTAAATGCCTGGATGTTGATTTTAAATGATGGTAAGCATACTTGGTATGTGTACCATGAAGTACAAACATCCCTAACTACTATTTTCAAACCTAAACATTTAAGAACCTTAAACACAGATCAAGTTAGGTAGAAATGAACGATAAGCAAGGTACATGGATCATTATAAGTACTCTAAGCAAATAAAAACACAAATCTTGCTCAAGTTTATAGACATACCTTTTTAGAAGATTCCAATTGAGTTATACAATCTTACCGAACATAATATGTGCGCTCCAATTCTTGTGCTTCCCTTACCGTATATGAAGCAGGGAATTTTTTGGTGAGGATGCACTTCCAATACAATCAAGTTGTGTTGAGGAGAACAATGTCTTGCTCACCATGGAACCAAGAAAGAGTTTCTTTCCAAATACTCTTACATCTTACAGTATTGAGAGAAACCCAAGGAACTGTTTTTATAAGTTTTTCAAAGAACTTCCAGAGAGCACAAAAAGAATTGTGTTTCTAATTTCTTATTTTACACCTTATAAGAACAATTTCTACAGATAATTTTCAGTATCGCATAGGGAAACTCTTTTGATAAAAAGAGACATCCTAATTTCTTTATAAGAAGCGAAAATACTATTGTCTTGGTAAGATATTGATTCATGCTTAGAGGTGGTACAGTAGGAAGACTTAGACTTAAGCTCTTCTTGTAAACCGTTTAGTTTGCTACAACTAGTTGGAATACACAGAGGAGGATCATTGTTCTCACTGATTAGTAAATCGATATCAACCTCAACATGAACATTATTCATCATGACTCGATTTAGAATATCAAGAAATTCTTGTTCTTTATGGAGGTATAACCCAACATCAAGAGATAAGCTTTCCAGTTTCTTTTCAAGCCCTGAAAACACTTCAAAGGATTTTAAACCTAGAGGAAATTTAGATATAATTTCTTCTACAAATTTAATCAAATCAGTCATGGGAGAGAATTTAGAAATCCTTGGATCTGGTGGTGCATTTATATAGATATCACTTTTGTCCATATCAGATCGCTACAAACACAGACTTATAAGGTCTTTAAATGTGTTTTCCTGCTCTGATACCAATTGAAAATGTGGGGGTCTAACAACCACACCTAACAATTCGTTTGGAAATATGAGACGACTTACTCCAATACACTTTCTAGAGAATCAACTAGACATTCAGACTCAATCTAGAATAAAGTGTATCAAAGAGTTTAATATATCTAATTCTTAATTCAATCCGCAATCAGCAAATAGAAATATACGATCCTGATTGAATATAATATGAGTTACTTGAACGGTACCAAAGACCAATGTTCAAGTGTCAATCAATATAAATCAACAACCCAAAGTTGTATATTCTAATTGATTGATCTTAACTCACAACCTGTGATATTTCAATTATATAACAAAATATAATGCAGAAAAGAAATAACATTGACACCAGAATTTTGTTAACGAGGAAACCGCAAATGCAGAAAAACCCTTTGAGCACCACACTGTATTAAGACGCTACAGACACTAGCCTACAACCAATTAACTTTGGACTGTATTGTAGTTGAACCTTAAGCAATTTCACACTGATTCAAGGTACAATTGCGCTCCTTACGTCTCTGATCCCATTAGGATACTACGCACTTGATTCCCTTAGTTGATCTCACCCATAACCAAGAGTTGCCACGACCCAAAGTCGAATACTTGATAGACAAATATGTCTCACATAGAAAAGTCCATATAAATGAATAAATCTGTCTCCCACAGAAATACCCTAGAATTTTTGTTCCGTATTTTAATAAATCAAGGTGAACATGAACCAATTGATAACCAGGACTTATATTCCCGAAGAGCAGCCTAGAATTATGAATCACCTCATAATAATCTGAATCGAATAGTGAAAGAAGATATTGTGGAATCACAAACGATGAGACGAAGTTGTTTGTGATAACTTTACTATCTTTCCTATTGGAGATATAAAATATCGAGTCAATTATTCCAATTACACTCAACACGATAGAAACAACAAGATCAGATCACGCAACTACGAAGATAATAGTTGGGTCTGGCTTCACAATCCCAATAAAGTCTTCAAGTCGGTAACCTGCATGGTCTCTAGAAGAAACCTAAGGTTAAAGGAGATTCGACTCTAGTCATGAAACTAGTAACGCACATGAGGTGTGGGGATTAGGTTTCCCAGTTGATAGAGTTCTCCTTTATATAGTTTTCAAATCAGGGTTCGCAATCCAAGTTACCTTAGTAACAAAGCATTCAATATTCACCGTTAGATGAAACACTTGATTTAACCAAGCTAATATCTTTCAACCATTAGATCGAACTTAGATTGTTAAACATAACTGAAATGTACCCTCATTTAGGTTTATGTAACCGTACCCAAATGTGTACACCATGTTGGTTCACAAATAATTAACTGAGGTTAGCCATATGATTACTCTCATATCAACCTTATTAATCTAAACTGTAACTAGTTCAAATGACTCAAATGAAACTAGTTAAAGAGTTGCCCAATTGTTATATTCTCATGGATTATACAAGAACACAATTGAATCAAAGTCGGTTTGATTCACTAGAACCAATACATGAACATTATAGCCACGGTTTGCAAAGATTGCATTCCTTATTGTTTAATGTTTAGGTTCACGTATAACCGATTTTAGAATAGTAACACACTTAAGTATGCGTTCGGGTATGCGTACTTAAGTAACCGGATTTGGGTCTGTTTTATTTTTCAAACTCAGCAGAAATTCACGGACGTGAAATTTTCGTCAGTACGCGTACAGGTACGCGCACTTTAGGTAACCCGATGAGTTTGGTTTGGGTTTTCAAACCCAGCAGAAATTCACGGACGTGAACTTATGCCAGTAACCGGTCTCCTACAACCTTTTTGTATACATGCAAGTATGCATACTTTAGGTTCCCGGTTTTGGACTTATATACTAAAGTGCGAACACACTATGCTTATATCCAAAGATGGTTACAAGATTCTAAACTGTTTATTTCAATCATTGAAACATTCTTCTACAATGACAATAGCCGTTTTCACACATTATTAGCATCAAAGCAATTTTCAAGATATGAATAATCATTATCGAAACATTCCAAAACTACATCAAATGTTTGTATCACACAAACCATGTAAGCTGTTACTCGGAAATTTTCTCATGATATAAGATAGACTTGGTCGAAGCGAAAGTTTACATATTTCGAGAAATATGTAAGCGAGATATACTCAGATCGAAATCTCAAATGTGTATAGACAAAACTATATCTTAACACGAACTATGTCTCAATATAGGAGATAGTATAAATAGACTTTCCAAGTGATAGATGAGTTCAAGTCTTCACATACCTTTTGTCGAAGAAGTTCCATAAGATCCCCTTAGTAGTTCCTCGTCTTCAAATGATGAACTCCGTGAAAACTAAGATCGACTACACTATCTATGTCCTAGTCTGAGACATCTATAAATAGGCTAGAAATCAAGACTTATAGTTTTGATTACTAACATTGACAAACATGCTTGAGATAGCAACGCATGCGAGTTCGACCGAGCAATGATATAACATTAAACATGTGGACATTGATAGATATTTCATGAAAGAGAATCTGCACAAAAAGATTATTGAGTTGCCACCTGTTGATGGTGGATTTTGGTTTAGGGATAAAATTATAAAAGCCGAACTTAATACGCTGACATCCTACGGAGGATAAAGCTATCTAAGTGATGAATACTTCTTCACTTTACTAATTCACCTAGAATGGAGCATGTGGCAACAATCCCAGTATTCTGTGAATTAAATACACCCAGAACGGAGCATATAACAACAATCCTGATATTTTGTGGATTTATAGCATTATTAATTAATGCATGATTAGCCTTGTATTTCCTGTGTTGTGCCTCCAGAACCCTCATTATTGGTGCGGCATGACGACTGAGTGTTGCTCTTAGCAGAGTAACAAGAATCTCCAAGTGTCAATAGTGAGGCATGCACGAAATACCCGTACAGGCTACATCTCTCGGTGTGTTATACTAGCCCGATTGAGCATATATCTCTCAGTGTGTTATACTAGCCCGATTGAGCATATTTCCTAAGGGAAATATGGACTGCCCATGTCAGTCTCAGAAACAATCACGTTTACGCAGGTTGGACGCATGATCTAATCAGCCTAGACGATCCTCAGCAGGAGCAGGCGATCACCGCAATGACCACCAGCGGGCACGTTTATGCCCTGGACGGTCGAACGCATGTTATGCTCCCAAATAGCCACCAAACTCCAGCCTTGAAGAAGGATGGTCGAGCCGGTATGGAGTGGCTAGTATGCGCAAGACTGTCAAAAACAGTCTCAAAGATGTCGCGACCATAACTTCGCAAGCCAAGTTGGACGGCTTGGATCGTTCCGCGATTGACCGGAGAAGCGTTGGCATGCACATTGGCGGGCCCACTTTCCACCTACCTTATCGGTTCTCTCACGATCAAGCCATGGAGAGATAAACGATTGCTCAAAACATGGATGGCGTGATGCTTTAAAAAACATCGTGGAAGTCCACCAGTGTCTTAAATTAATCACGACCATCCAACTTCGCAAGCATGCTTGGATGGCTTAGATCACACCTAGGACCGTGGAACAAGTACACATGCTCACCGTCGGCCCAACGTGGGCCCCACACGATCGACCTCCCCAAGGACGGAGCATATCTTGCAAAACCGATCCGTTGAAGTTGCATGCGCACGACCAATTCAAAACCCTAATTAGGGTTTTGCGGCATGTTACATGTGTCGTTAATCGATCACGAGCGTCCATCTTCGCAAGCTTGGATGGAGGGTGTAGATATAGACTTAAGAGGTCCCAAGCATGTCAACATGATCACCGTGGGCCCGTCTACACGCATGACCGATCGGCCTGGGCCAACCATGTCTGGACGCCTCGATTCATGCGCCTCAAAGGTGGCAGGCCGCGCCCCTTTAAAAATCCATTGCGGCACATGATTCCTATCGAAAACCGATCTCAACCACTCACCTTTGCCGGTCAAATCGAGTGGCCTAGATCTCATCTTCACGAGACGATCTAGCATGGACGTGAACACTGACAGGCCGTCTACATGCCTGACCAATCGGTCCCACCAAAACTGGCGCCCAGGCTTGAGTTCGATTGAGCCAAAGATGGATGCTTGCGCACCTTTTTAAAACCCTAAAATTCCAACAAAGGTCGCAGATGAAGATCTTAAACCATCTCGTCCGTCCAACTTCGCTATTTTGGTCGCACAGCTTAGGCTAAGAGCTAGACGACCAATGAAACATCCCTAGGGTCACCGTCCGCCACTCTTCCACATGGAGTGATCAGCCAAATCATGGCTTGCCCATGCAGCCTCCAAACGATCACTCGAAGATTGTTGGACGTGATGTTATTTTAACACGCTTAATCCGTGACTTACTCCGTTAATCTTTAAAATAGCGACGCTTCATGCATATTGAATATATTCGATGCATTACATGCATAGAATACACACGATATTATATAAATATCGACTTTTTAAATATTTAGTTATTTAATCTAGCATCACATTCTACTTCTTGTGGGTCTCAGGATCCACACATTCGAGACATCAAGCATGTCACAAACTGGGGGATACTTACTGGGGTACTGGTCTGGCGGTTTACAACGTGCAACGCGCCATCACAAGAACGTGTCAGGAAGACATGGACGGTTAGCGATGATGGGAGATGTGGGCAAAGACTGATCGTGTGACACTAACACGACCCCACTACTCCATTACTCACTTCCTCCACTTCCCACGAGAGATGAGGGTTATGATCAATGGCTTGTATAAATAGGTGATCTTCCCTATTTCCAGAATGGGCGGAAACCAAGTGTTGATACGACGTATTCAAACACCCAGAGCTGATTGCTTATATTTTTTGCAAGCCAGTTCATCTTTATGATACAATTCATAAACAATCAACACCTTCACAATCTCAACACCTTCTTCGCTTCCCTCCCTAACATCAACCCCATCTCTTTCACTTTGTGACCGAAGAAAGTCTGGAACCGCAATTTCTTGGTTTAGGCCAGAATTGTAAAGATTGATCTCTCGAATCAGAAAGCACTCCCGTGCATTGCATTTTTTTAGGGCTTAGATTCGTTTCTCATCCACACACACCCAAATTTACCAAAAACTGCAGAAAAAGTTTTCACCCATAAACACCACCGGTTCGTCCTGAAGATCAGCTCGCTGACATCCTTACCCACTTAGTATCGAGTAAGAAGTAGTTAAATTTTTTGGAAAAGTTCGGTATGTGTGATATCTATGCACCAACTTGAGAAGGAGCGTTGCATTCTATGGGATAGATACTCACCTTATTTACAATATATTATATCCTAGTTTATAGGTCTTTCCTATGTTGAGAATATTGAGCTCTATATATACCATGAGTTGTGTAACTAATTGAGTAATCTAAAAAATAAAAGATTAGTTTATATCTTTATCTTTGAACTCATCATTCCTCTAGCAAGCACTTTCTTATTGTTGAAAAAGCGGGGGCACAACAACCACACCCAATATTTCGTTTGGAAATCTGAATGGACAAACTCCAGTATACTTTCAAGAGAATCAACTAGACAGTTAGACTCAATCTAGATAAAAGTATATCCAAGAGTTTTGCATCTCTATCTCTCAATTAAATCTTCAATCAGCAAATAGAAATTGCGAGCCTGATTGAATACAAGAGAAATAACTTGAACAGTACCAAAGACCAATGTTCAAGGATCAATCAATTTCAATCAACAACCAAATGTTGGATTTCCCAATTGATCGATTCAACGCACCACCTGTGATATTTCAATTATATAACAAAATATAATGCGGAAAAAAAATAACACAAACATCAGAAGTTTTGTTAACGAGGAAATCACAAATGTAGAAAAACCCCGGGACCTAGTCCAGATTTGAATACCACACTGTATTAAGCCATTGCAGACACTAGCCTACTACCAATGAACTTCGGACTGGACTATAGTTGAACCCTAATCAATCTCACACTGATTAAAGGTACAGTTGCGCTCCTTGCATCTGTAATCAGAGCAGGATACTACGCACTTGATTCCCTTGGATGATCTCATCCACAACTAAGAGTTGTTACGACCCAAAGTCAAAGACCTGATAAACAAATCTGTCTCACACAGAAAAGTATATAGGAATAGATAAATCTGTCTCCCACAGAAATACCTACGAGATTTGTTCCGTCTTTTGAAGAATCAAGGTGAACATGAACCAATTGATAACCCAGACTTATATTCCCGAAGAACATCCTAGTATTATCTTAATCGTATTGTAGCGAAACAAGATATTGTGGAATCACAAACGATGAGATGAAGATATTTGTGACTACTTTTTATCTTTCCTATCGGAGATTAAATATCGATCCAACCTTTAAGAAGATCGTACTCAATACGATAGAAACAACAAGACCATATCACACAACTACAGAGAAATTAGTTGGGTCTGGCTTCACAATCCCGATGAAGTCTTCAAGTCGTTAACCTACATGGTTTCTTGAAAAACCTAAGGTTAAAGGAGAATCGAGTCTAGCTTATACAACTAGTATCATACATGAGGTGTCGGGATTAGGTTTGTCAGTTGCTGGAGTTCTTCTTTATATAGTTTTCAAATCAGGGTTTGCAATCTAAGTTACCTTGTTAACAAAGCATTCAATATTCATCGTTAGATGAAAACCTAATTAGTTTCAAGCTAATATCTTTCAACCATTAGATCGAACTTTGCTTGTTACATACAAATGAAATGTATCTTTTAATTAAGGTTTTTGATTTCATATGCTTTAATTACCAGCAATTAATGCATAACTTTAGAGAATAAAAATTAGTAATGTGCATTTACTAATTACAGATTTTCATTTGAGAGATTTAAGAAATATTGGACAAGAATTTATTGTAATTAGCAAAACTGAATTTGAACATTCATTGCATATCTTGAGAATATTTTAGGTTTTGGAAATTCCTTGGTGTCTAAACATCATTGGTCAATAAATACCTAAGTTTGCAGTTCTAGCAAACTATCCTAAGATCCAGGCAAACTTCATTTCTTGTTTTTTTGGTGGAGCCATCTATTCGAAGAGGAAAGTATCCTAATTAGGTGATATCTCTTACGATCGCTCGTTTAAATACTTATGCGGGATCAAGAAGCTCTACGACAGTGTTAGTAGTTTTTGATTTGATTTGATTGACTGACGGTTGTTGAAAATTTGATTGCACCTAGTTTGTTTATGCTTGGGAATCTTCTCTTCTGATATAAGATTCACTCCGACTATATCAAAGTATCGACGGGATCTTTAGAAATGTGGTTAGATCTAAAGACATCTTGTATAATCCGTTGTTAACATACTCCGTTCTGTGTGTGATTGATCATAATAGATTCAATTGTGTTGTGCAGGTTTCGAAGATAAAAGAATATTTGAAGACGATGAAGATTTATATTAGTTTTCTTATCTTGTGGATTTATTACACAAACCTTGATCGCCTTGGATCCAACTAGAATCAATTTATCTTTGATAGATATGACTGATTAGTTGCGTGAGATCGACATTCTCTATATTTCTCCTTGATATCTATATTGATTGAGTGTGAATCTTAACTTAACTATTTCGGTAGTTATTGGATAGACTGATCTAACTAGACATAGGAGTTTATTAGATAAAGCGGAAGAGCCTTTCTCAACGAATCTTCTATATCTTGTAGGAAGATTGATTAGAGTGGTTGTTGAACTAATTCTTCCTTTGTTGTTTAGAATACGATCCAAAGGACTTGTTATTCACGTGCGTGACTCTAGGAGTCGAAGGCGAATGGATACTGAGGGAACTAAGTAGTTAGGGGTAGTCTGCTTTGTCTCGATTATACGTAGTTGGTATTAGATTTGTATATCGTCTTAATTCCGATAGTATTCAAAACTGGACTAGGTCCCGGGGTTTTTTCTGCATTTGCGGTTTCCTCGTTAACAAAATATTGTTGCGTCTTTTACTTTGATTTTCGTATTATTATTGTTATTATAATTAAGTAAAATACACAAGTACTTTAACTCTGTAATACTTGATAGTGATCTTATAGAGTTCGGTTATTACCGAACCTATTATCAAGTAACACACTTTGTTTTCGCATTGTCTCGATCTTGTATCCATAATCAATCACATAAGTTATCTTGTTGTTGTATTGTCTCGGTCTAGTATTCATAGACAATCACACGAAGTGTGAACCAAGTTGTTGTATTGTCTCGACTCTGTCCATAAACGATCACATTCGGTAGAGGACTTGTATGTTGAAACAAAAAGATTATGGTATATTTGGGTACCCTCGTCTTTTCAGAAACCAGCGGCAACATCATCTCGGCGTCGACTTGAAACATTTAACATTATATCCTCAATTTTGAGATCTCTACCATCACTTTTCTTCACCAACTTCAAAAATCATATCTATCACCACCATTGAAACCATTCTTTAAACCACTAAATAAATGGGTAGCTTTACTCAAAATCTAACGGATAATGAAGATGAAGATGGCTTTCAAATATGAACAGAAGATAATGAAAATTGAACTATTCAATTGGTGCAAAATTTAATTAAAACATGAAGATTTTGTTTTTGAAGACCCGCGGCAACACCATCTCAGCCGATTTGAAGCAATTAAGAATGAAGCTGCAACTTTAGGATTTCTACCTTCAGTTTGCTCCACCGACTTCAAAAATCATATCTATCACCACCATTGAAACCATTCACTAAACCACTAAAGAAATGGATAGTTTTACCCAAGATCTGACTGATAATGAAGATGAAAAAGCGGGGTCTAACAACCTCACCCAATATTTCATTTAGGAAATCTGTAAAGACAAACTCCAATGTAATTACAAGAGAATCAATTAGACAGTCAGACTCAATCAATGGAAATATATCCAAGAGTTAGTATATATGTTTCACTTTGTAATCAGCAAATCAAACAGATAGAAATTTGTGAGCCTGATTATTATATGAAACAACTTGAACGGTACCAAAGACCAATGTTCAAGTGTCAATCAATATAATCAACAACCAAAGGTTGGATTCTCTAATTGATTGAACTATGCACAACGTGTGATATTTCTATTATGTAACAAAATATAATACATAAAAGAAATAACACAGACACCAGAACTTTTGTTAAGGAGGAAACCGCAAATGCAGAAAACCCCCGGGACCTAGTCCATATTTGAACACCATACTGTATTAAGCCATTATAGACACTAACCTACTCCAGGTTAACTTCGGACCGGAATGTAGCATTCCTTACGCCTCTGAATCCTAGCAGGACTCTATGCACTTGATTCCCTTAGCCGATCTCATCCGCAACTAAGAGTTCCTACTAACCAAAGTCGAAGACTTGATAAACCAATTTGTCTCACACTGAAAAGTCTATTGAATAGAAAAATTTGTCTATGAGTTTTTTTCCGTCTTTTGATAAATCAATGTGAACAAGAACCATTTGATACACCGAACTTATATTCCCAAAGAACAACCTAGTAACATCAGTCACCTCACAATAATCTTAATCGTATAGTACCGAAACAAGATATTGTAGAATCACAAACGATGAGACGGAGATGTCTGTGACTAGTTTTTGTCTTTTATATTGGAGATTAAATCTCGAGCAAATCTTAGAGAATATAGTACTCAATATGATAGAAAATAGCAAGATCATAACATACAACTATAGAGAAAATAGTTGCGTCTGGCTTCACAATCCCAATGAAGTCTTTAAGTCGTTAACCTATAATGGTTTTAGAAAAACCTAGGTTAAAGGAGAATCGACTCTAGCCGCAAATAATGTCACACAAGAGGTGTAGGTATTAGGTTTCCCAGTTTCTAGAGTTCTCCCTTACATAGTCTTCAACTCAGGGTTTGGAATCAATGTTACCTTGGTAACAAAGCATTCAATATTCACCATTAGATGAAAACCTGATTACACTCAAGCTAATATCTTTCAACCGTTAGGTCGAACTTAGCTTGTTACACACAAATGAAAAGTGAATTCATTTAGATATGGGTAACCGTACCTAAACGTGTACACCTTGTTGGCTTAACAATAGTTAACCGAATTTAGCCATATGAACACTTTCATTTCAACCTTGTTCATCTTAACACAACTAGTTCAAATGAATCAAGTGAAACTAGTTCTAGAGTTGTTCAATTGTTTATATTCTCATAGAAGTATACAAGACACAATTGAAGCAAAACAATTTTGATTCACTCGAATCAATTCATTAACATTATATCCACGGTTTATAAAAGATTGCATTCCTTATTATACGGGTATGCATACTATGGTTCCCGGAATTGGAATAACTTGCAACAGTTAGCATACAAGTACGCGGAATGTGTTATATCCAATCATGGATAATTGTTCTAAACTCCCATTTCAATCATTGAGACATTCTTAGAAGACGACAATATCTGTCTCACACAAAAAGCAATTTTCAAGTATCGATAGATCAATACGCAACATTCCGAGTCTATATCAAATGACTGTCTCACACAAATCATATAAGATGTTACCAGGCGATTTTTATATGATCATCTTTTGACTTTCGTAAAGAATATAAGATGAACTTGGTTAAAGCGAAAGCGTACCAACACATATTTCGAGAAATATGTAAGTGATTTAAACTCAACTCGAAATATCAAATGTGTATATTCGAAGTCTACATAGATATACGACGTTTTTCTCAATAGGAGATATAGTAGATAGATTTTTGAGTGATAGATAAATTCAAGTCTCCACATACCTTTTGTTGGTGAAGTTCCACAAGATCTCTTTAGTAGTTCTTCATCTTCAATCGATGAACTCCATGAAGTCTAAAGCTCAACTACACTTTTTATCCTAATCCGAGACTTATCTATAAGTAGACTAGAAATCGAGGCTTATAGTTTTGGCAACTAAACTTTGCAAAAAAAGCTTGAGATAGCAACGCTTGGGTGTTCGACGTAGCAGTGCTCTAACAGAAGATGAAGAAGGTTTGAAATATGAATCAAATATCACAACACTTCCGATTGAAGGAGTTTGAAAAATGATTAATAGGGAAAGAATGAAGGTGGGAACAGATAGAAATAAGGATTCAGAGTTTAGAACGGATAAAAGCAATGGAAAACAACTGATTTAAGCTTTCAAGATCACAAAGTATAATACAAAAACTCGAAGAATGAAAGCCTTGCTCGGATCTATTCTGAGGACTAGGTCCGAGCAAGGGAAATCAAGAATGAGTTTCTTATGAACGAAAGAAAGGCGTTGAAGAAAAGAAAAAAACGAAAGCCTAATATTGAAAGTAGTCATATGGCTCTGAAAAGTGCAAGCACCTCATGTACTGATCCCGCTATTCCTACGGGTTTTGAAACGCATAACATATTTCATGGATTCGAAGAATAAGTTTAGGTATATACTTCTCAGTCAGTCTCAGATGACTCAAGGATAAGCATCTGAAAATGCGGGGGTATAACAACCACACCCAGCAATTAGGTTAGCAAACTGTATGGAATAACTCCAATATAGTTTCTATATAATCAACTAGACAGTTAGAATCAATCTAGATAAAAAGTATATCAAAGAGTTTATATCTCAATCTCTCAATTTGATCTTTACTCAAGCAAATAAAAATATGGGAGTCTTTATCAAAGAGAGATAACTTGGATGATACCAAAGACCAATATCCAAGTGTCAATCAATTTAAATCAACAACCCAATGGATATTCTAATTTATTGAACAACGCACAACCTGTATTATTTCAATTATATAAACAAATATAATGCGGAATAGAAATAACACAGACACCAGAATTTTGTTAACGAGGAAACTGCAAATGCAGAAAAACCTCGGGACCTAGTCTAGATTGAACACACATTGTATTAAGCCTCTACATAAACTAGCCTACTCCAAACTAACTTCGGTATGGACTACAGTTGAACCCCATTCAATCTCACACTGATCCAAGGTACAGCTATGCTCCTACGCCTCTGATCCCAGCAGGATACTGCCCACTTGATTCCCTTAGCTGATCTCACCCACAACTAAGAGTTGCTACGACCCAAAGTCGAAAACTTTAACAAAAAAATATGTATCATACAGAAAAGTCTACGGTAATAAATAAATCCGTCTCCCACGAATATACCTACGAGTTTTGTTCCGTATTTTGATAAATCAAGGTGAACATGAACCAATCAATAACCCGGACTTATATTCCCGGGGAACAGCCTAGTATTATTGATCACCTCACAATAATCTTAATCGACGCAGCGAAAAAGATATTGTGGAATCACAAACGATGAGACGAAGTGTTTGTGATTTCTTTTCTATCTTGCGTATCGGAGATATCAATCTCAAGCCAATTATTACAATTGTACTCATACGATAGAAACAACAAGATCAGACACAACTACAAGAAAAGTAGTATCTGTACGGCTTCACAATCCAAATGAAGTCTTTAAGTCGTTAACCTGGTTTAGAAGAAGAAACCAAAGGTTAAAGGAGAATCGACTCTAGTTATGCAACTAGTATCACACAGAAGGTGTGGGGATTAGGTTTCCCAGTTGCTATAGTTCTCCCTTATATACACTATCAAATCAGGGTTTTCAATCAATGTTAGCTTAGTAACAAAGCATTCAATATTCACTGTTAGATGAAAACCTGATTAGATTCAAGCTAATACTTCTGAACTGTTAGATTGGAAACTTAGATTGTTACACACAAATGAAATGTTTCATTTTGGGTTTATGAATCGTACCCAAACATCAAAAAAATTTGGTTCAACAATAGTTAACCAATGGTTAGCCATATGATCACTTTCATATTAACCATATTCTTCTTCACCATAACTAGTCCAAATGACTCAAATGAACTAGTTAGAGAGTTGTTCAATTGCTTAGATCTTTACGTAACTACACAAGACACAATTGAAGGAAAACCGGTTTGATTCACTCGAATCGGTTCATGAACTTTATAGCCACGGTTTGCCAAAGCATTTTTTAGTTTAATAAACATGAGTTCAATAACAACCGGTTTTAGATATATAACCTCTCAAGTTCACAGACTGGGTTCGCGGACTTAAACTTTTGGAAGGAGTACACAAACTCCAGCATAATTTCTCGGGTCGAGAACTTCCGCCAGTTCGAGGACTTGGATCACGCCACTTCCATTTCTTTTGATCAACAAAGTTGGCAAACCTTGGTTCAAGGGGTAGGACTTATGCACATATGTGTTTCCACAACAATGCTTATATCCATCAATGGTTATGTAATCTAAACTCTCATTTCAATCATTGAGACATTCTTAGAGGACGTTGTATAGCCGTTATTCATAGACCATTTTTCGTCAGAGCAATTCTCAAAGTGCTTGAAACATAACATGACTTTCGTCACTAGGAAAAAATGAATTAGGCTAAAGCGAAAGCTATACCAATACATATTTTGAGAAATAGATAGGCGACGTAAACTCGGATCGAAATAGCAAATGTGTATAATGAAAGTCTATATCAAAAACGACTTTTGTATCAAGAGTAGGAGATAGAGTAAATAGAATTTTGAGTGACAGATAAGTTCAAGACTCCACATACCTTTTAGTCGATGAAGATCCACCAGTTCCTTGAGTATTCCTTCATCTTGTATGATGATTTCCATGGAGTCTTGAGATCAAATACACTTTTTATCCTAGTCCGAGACCTTATATATGATAGGCTAGAAATCAAGACTTACAGTTTTGATCACTAACATTGACAAACATGCTTGAGATAGCGACGCATGCGAGTTCGACCGAGAAATGCTCTAACAATCTCCCCCTTTGTCAATTTTATTGGAAAAACTATTATAGATATGGAATACAAAAAATAAATAAATTAACTTTTGTAACTCCTATTCCACATGCCTAATTTTCAACATTACTCGAAATTTTCGTCACTTCTAAGTACTCCAATGATCCCCAAAGGTTGTAAGTTTGGCATCATCGTTGTTGAAAATCCGTAGCTATAACAATAAGAAAAAAAACAGTTCTCAATAATTGTTATATAGTGTCATAGTATCATTACACAGCATCAAAGTCCAAGTGCATCACAACTTTAACAATAATACTATAGTGATATGTATCACTCCCTCTTAGTCAATACTCCATCTCACATGGAAACCACTCCCCCTTACATAATGATCTTAAAACCATATGTATTTGTAGTGTGAACTACATATTAATTCTCCCCCTTTTTGTCAATAAAATTGGCAAAGGCAAAAGAACGGGATCCTAATGAAATTTTCGAAAGAGACAATTCATGACCAAAGTTAAGAACACATATCATCTTATTTAGATACAATCATAAATCCGAAGCTAAATGCATTTATCAAGGAGTTTAAAGATAAAGGAGAACCACTAAAATATTCCACAGCTGCACTCCCCGCATAGATTTGGCAATTAAGCACAAGTTCTAAATGAACTTCCCCCATAATATGTCATTCCCAAAGGAACAACAAGAGCGACCTTAATTTCAAAGAGAAAAGAAGGATTTCTTTGGACATAACAAATCTCATACAAGTATGAATTTGAATCCAAAAATATTCAATTAAGTTAACCATAAACGAACTCATAATTAACTTAACCGAATATGCTCAACACAAGTAAACTTATGGAGACTTAAAAGTGCTCAATTAAATTAATCACAAGAAAAACCATAATTAATCTAATCGAAATACACAACCAAAGTAATTAATTCAATTGGACATACTCACATAATAGAATCTATGGAGCAATGATTAAGTTAAAAATAATCAACTCAGTCAAGAACGCTCATACATAAGAAAACTTACGGAGTCATAACTAAATAACCAAAAGATTATTAATTTAGTTCAATATGCTCGACATAAAGTATCTTACGGAACAACAACAAAGCTAATCATAAGAATAATCAACTGGTCGTTTAGTGCTCAACATAAGACACATTATGGAGCCACATAGTAATTCATAAAATATGGATCAGGGAAGATCAATTACTGCGAAATACACAAGGATTCATTCTATTTTCCATCACTATTTACATAACAACATTTAATAGACATAATCTTTGCAAACAAAAGATTTTAACCTATCTTCCATCAATAATTGACGATATAGGCTTAACTTTTGTATTTGTCAAAAGTCTATTCATTATTTCATCAATACATACACATAAACTCATGAACGACTTTACTTTTGACAAGATATGGGACAATCAAATTCACGGACGCAAATACACATATCCCATAAAAATATTGCAATATATAAAACCATAAAGATTAATACTGCAAAAATGATCTTCCAAACAATTTAGAATTTAAACCAATAAATCTAAAAACATGAATGTGAAAACGTTGGACATAGCTATGTGTAATCACTATAATGGATATTCCAACATCTAGTTATTCTTCTAAACAAAACAAGAAAAAAATAATATTTACTAGATATTAAGACCTTTGAATAATTCTTTATCGTCTTCGAACTCCTTGTCCTCAACATCCATTGGGACATAAGGTTCATTAAGGTAGGAGTTTATATCAATAAACCTTCTTGGTTGATGTTGTCGAACCAGGGCCTTCTGAATTTCATGAGTCTTAAACACAAAAGCCTTTATTTGTTGAATCTTCTTTCGCATCTCCTTCAACACATCAAGAACATCAGAAAATTTCTGAGAGTTTGAAGGAACGGCTCTTGGCTTCCTCATATTCCTTCTTTTTCTTTTCAATGTAGGAGCTAACGGGGATTTCTATTTTTCCTTCATGATTGATGGCTTGAAAATCATATTAACATCCTTTCCATCAGAAGACATGGCACTTGGATCATCCATAGGCTTATGGGTTTGTGAGAAGAAATCACAGTCTCAACAAGTAGTCTTGAGACAAAAAGGAGTTCCAAAGAAGAAAAGGAATGTAGAGTTTCGAAACCTTTAATAGGTTCGTATACGACCAACTCACAACCCTATAAAGAGTAGAATTGACGATGATAACCCTTTGTTTTTGTTGATAGACAGGGAAAGACAAAAACTAAGGAAAAAAAAATCCTAAAGCCTGCAGGATACAAAGTCATTGTCTCTTTTGATCAGGCGCATGACACAAGATTTCAAACTCAACACAATCAAGTTGCGTTGCGGTGAAAAATAATTTGTTTACCATTTTCCTCTTGAGAGGAATCCTCAGACTTCTGTCTATCAAAACGACTCGACCATACTTTCTTCTCTAATGGTCTAAGTTTATCCTTGGAAACTAACTTTTTAGACGAAGATAAAATCCTACATACCTCAGCGGTCTTCTGAGCAAGTTTAAGCTTTCTTGCTAAATAATTTGCTCTTTGTTGAAGTTTGTTGACGTGCCTTTTTGGTTTTTGTACTTATAATACTTTGAAAGTACATGACCCTTTAATGAATAATAAGAACATGTCAAGTTAGGATAAAAGTCAGGCTTATAAGATGTGCAAGCTGCTAAGCACATGGTAGAACCTGAAACATTAAAAACAGAGTTTCAAAAATGATGGGTCAACTTTATCTTCCAGAATAATTGGATTATCTTCTGAAAGAACATCAAGATTGATGTATGTATTGCTACAATTATCAAAATCAATATTTTCACCGAGAAGTGCAGCACTTGATATCTCATCTTCATTAGAAGTGTCATACATTCATCAAGAGTTGCAGCAAGACATTTGTTCCCAATGTATTTTCTACGATTTGGGCACTCGTTTGAAAAATGACCAAATCCTTTACACTTAAAGCACTAAGGCATATCCTCGTCACCAGTTTCCTCAATATCCCTATTTTTAGGATCAACACGATTATGAAGTTTGACTGATGCCTTAGGCTTATCTCTGGAGAACCATTTACTTCTGTTCTGCAGAAGATCCCTAAACTGTCTTGTGATCATCGAGACTGATTTGTCAAGATCTTCATCTGATGAATCTGTCTCAAAGTGACCATCTTCAGAATATACACTTTTTTTACTTTTATCAAGTAATTTAGTGTCCTTTAGTGCTTTGAACACAACATCCTTGGATTTGGATGAATGTTCATGATCAAAGATCTTAAGCTTTCCAACCAGCGTATTCTTGGAGAGATTATCAAGGTTATTTCCCTCAACGATGGAATGCTTCTTAGAATCGTATCTAGATGGAAGCGATCTGAGAATTTTCATCACAATGTCCTTTTCAGGAATAGTCTTACCCAATGCAAAAGATGCATTAACAATTTCAGACACTTTGTGATTAAGCTTATCAAATGTTTCTTCATCTGCCATACGAAGGTTTTCCCAATCGGAATTAAGGTTTTGAAGCCTAGCTTCCTTTTCACTGGTATTACCTTCGAATACGGTTTTTAAGATTTCCCAAGCTTTTTGCGACTTAGTACAATTAGACACATGGTGCTGAAGATTTGGGGTAATGGCATGTATGATGGCATTCAAACCGTCGGAGTTTTGTTTCGCAGCAAGTATCTCGGCAGGGGTGTATTCACCAATATTCTTGGGAACGTGTACATCTCTAACTGCCTCAACGGGAGGATTGAAAATCACGTGCCTGAAGAAAATCTCTCATAGCAATTTTCCACCATAAGTAATCTGAGCCATCGAAGACTGGTGGTACGTTAATATAGATATCACCTCTGTCCATAGAGTCAGATTGCTACAAACACAGACTTGTTAAGTCTTAAACGTGTTTGCCTGCTCTGATACCAATTGAAAATGCGGGGGTCTAACAACCACACCCAACAATTCGATTAGAGATTGTATGGGAAAACTCCAATATACTTTCTAAGAATCAACTAGACAGTTAGACTCAATTTAGATAAAAAAGTATATCAAAGAGTTTATATCTCAATTCTCAATTTGATCTTTACTCAAGCAAATAGAAATTTGTGAGTCTTTATCAAAGAGAGATAACTTGGTTGGTACCAAAGACCTATATCCAAGTGTCAATCAATTTAAACCAACAACCCAATAGGTCAGATATTCTAATTGATTGAACAACGCACAACATGTATTATTTCGATTATATGAACAAATATAATGAGGAATAGAAATACCACAGACACCAGAATTTTATTAACGAGGAAACCGCAAATGCAGAAAAACCCCGTGACCTAGTCCTGATTGAACACATATTGTATTAAGCCGCTACATATACTAGCCTACTCCAAACTAACTTCGGTCTGGACTGTAGTTGAACCCCAATCAATCTCACACTGATCCAAGGTACAGTTATGTTCCTACGCCTATGATCCCAGCAGGATACTGCACACTTGATTCCCTTAGCTGATCTCACCCACAACTAAGAGTTGCTACGACCCAAAATCAATAATTTTAATAAAAAATATGTATCATACAGAAAAGTCTACGGTAATAGATAAATCTGTCTCCCACGAATATACCTACGAGTTTTGTTTCGTCATTTGATAAATTAAGGTGAACAGGAACCAATTGATAAACCAGACTTATATTCCTGAAGAACAGCCTAGTATTATCAATCATCTCACAATAGTCTTAATCGACGCAGCGAAAAAAGATATTGTGGAATCACATACGATGAGACGAAGTGTTTGTGATTTCTGTTATATCTTGCCTGTTGGAGATATAAATCTCAATCTAATTATTACAATTGTACTCGTACGATAGAAGCAGAAAGATCAGGTCACACAACTACGATAAAAGTAGTATCGGTCTGGCTTCACAATCCCAATGAAGTCTTTAAGTCGTTAACATGGTTTTAGAAGAAGAAAACCCAAGGTTAAAGGAGAATCGACTCTAGATATGAAACTAGTATCACACTTAGGGTGTGGGGATCAAATTTCCCAGTTGCTAGAGTCATCCCTTATATACAGTTTTAAATCAGGGTTCGCAATCAATGTTAGCTTAGTAACAAAGAATTCAATATTCGCCGTTAGATGGAAACCTGATTAGATTCAAGCTAATATTTCTCAACCGTTAGATAGAAAACTTAGTTTATTACACACAAATTAAATGTTCCATTTTGGGTTTATGAACCGTACCCAAACATTAACATTTGTTGGTTCAATAATAGTTAACCAATGGTTATCCATATGATCACTTTCATATCAACCATATTCTTCTTCACCATAACTAGTCCAAATGACTGAAATGAACTATTTAGAGATTTGTTTAATTGCTTAGATCTTTATGTAACTACACAAGACACAATTGGAGCAAAAGCGGTTTGATTCACTCGAATAGGTTCATGAACTTTATAGCCACGGTTTGCCAAAGCATTCCTTAGTTTAATAAACATGATTTCAAGAACAACCGATTTTAGATATATAACCTCTCAAGTTCGCGAACTGGGTTCGCGGACTTAAACTTATGGAAGGATTACTCAAACTCCAACAGAATTTTTCGGGTCGAGAACTTCTGCCAGTTCGCGGACTGAGTTCGCGGACTTGGCTCGCGCCACTTTCATTTCTCTTGATCAACAAAGTTGGCAAACTTTGGTTCAAGGGATAGGACTTATCACATTTGTGTTTCCACAATAATGCGTATATCCATCAATGGTTATGAAATCTAAACTCTCATTTCAATCATTGAGACATTCTCAAAGGACGTTATATAGTCGTTATTCACAGAAAATTTTTCGTCAGAGCAATTATCAAAGTGATTGAAACATAACATGAGTTTTGTCACTAGGAAAAGATGAATTAGGCTAAAGCGAAAGCTTTACCAACACATATTTCTAGAAATAGATAAGCGAGGTAAACTCGGCTCGAAATAGTAAATGTGTATAGTGAAAGTTTATATAAAAAACGACTTTTGTTTCCAGAGTAGTAAATAGAGTAAATAGACTTTTAAGTGACAGATAAGTTCAAGTCTCCACATACCTTTTAGTCGATGAAGATCCACCAGTTCCTTGAGTAGTCCTTCATCTTGTATGATGACTGCCATGGAGTCTTGAGCTCAACTGCACTTTCTATCCTAATCCGAGACCTTAGCTATGATACGCTAGAAATCAAGACTTATAGTTTTGATCACTAACATTGACAAACATGCTTGAGATAGCAACGCATGCGAGTTCGACCGAGAAATGCTCTAACAGCATCGCAAAACCGTCATCATTCAAGCCAATTTAAAAAATTGGTATGAGATTAAGTATGAAACCGGAAGGTGCAGGTATATTCTCAAATGGTACTCATTCAAGTATAAATAAGAACAAGCTTCATAAATCTAAATATCCTAACAAAGTCTCGCAAGATAAACTAATAAAGTTTGGTTCTTCACGGGGCTTAGATTTTCCACCTCTAAAGAGTCATCGTGAAGAACGTTTAGCGATCTTGCAAAAAATCACGATGATTTAATCATAAAAAATGTTGACGAGTATGCTAATTGACAATAGGTAGTGGTCTTCTTTGTGTTTGCAGCTTTATTGTGGCTTTATTTTCATTTTGTTGCTAATTTTGTTAGTTTTTTTCTCTTTATCAGTTATATCCGCCTGCACACAGCTTATGTTCTTTTTAATCTACTCTCTTTTAACAATAATTTAAAGTTGGAAGTTGTCGGTTTCTTTGCTAGCATAATTTATTTCATCTACACTTAAGAGGGGAGAAGATAACCACATAACAGAAGATTAGTTAGACACTGCATAAGCAACTAAGATATGTGCCGCAATGTTGGCATCGTTGGCATCCTTTTTGATAAAACGAAACTCAATGAGTTAAAGTGATGTAAGACATCCCTGATCATTGTAATATAGTCGTTAATTCGGCGTGAAAAGGTATCATATTTGAACTTCATGGTGTTTATCACTCGGGTCACTTGGGTGTGCCCGTAGTAAGGATAAAATTTTGGCCAGGCACAAACTTGTATTACTAGTAGCTAATAGATAATGTGAATCTGGCCGATAAGGATTCTAGGTTTGGGAGGTCCAAGCGATAAACCGGGCGAAAAACGAGTCAACTCAATTTCTACCGATTCGCTGAAAAATTGAATGCAATCATATTGAAACTATAATTCCATGACTACAATTCTCTTTTTATTAGATAAGTAGATGATTTTCAGTTATTTTCGTAGTTGAATTCCTTCAAATTTTTCTGTTTTGTGGATTTTCTTTTAATCAAAATTTTCTAGGGTTTTCTGGTTTTCTTTTTAATCGACTACTCATATGGGTTTTGTTTTGAATATGATTTCAGCTTAATGCCCTGCAGCTTTGGGAAATAATTGCTTCTCTATATCTTTGGATTACATTTACCGGATTCCATGGTTGAATCTCCTAAGTGGTGTTGGGTAGATCCTCTTCGGCAACTAGTCAGTAATTGGGATAATATGATCTATCAGATGCTTACAATTGCCAAAAGCAGATCTACACGTGTTATTTCTTCAACTCAGTGGCGAATTTTTTATTCGATATTGCTTATCTGGAAGGGCAGGTTTGAAGGTTGGTAATCATGAGATTCTTAAATTTGCAGAATATTGTCAGATTGAAAAAAATTTGGTTTTCTTTGCTGTAAATTGGAGAATGAATTGCATGCTTTTTAATGAAAAAACATTCTTACATGTGGAAATAGAGAGAGTAAGGAGTATATTTGGTGATAGATTTATTATTTTGGAAAAGATGAGTACTAAAGTTCTAGTTTTTAATATAATTGTTTCTTATCTTTTAGATCTGTATATCCCTGGTATTATTTTGTTTCAATTTCTTAATCACATGGACAACCCAATAATATTTGAAGGTTTGAGTACAGTTGCAAAGCTAATGGAAAAACATGCGGATTTATCTGACATAGGAAACTGCAAGTTATTGAATTTTCTCAAAAAAGCTTCTGCATGTATTAGAAAAGGCGAATTTATGGAATTGGTGGGGAAGTTATTTCAAGAGGAAGGTTTTTACAACTCCAAAACTAGATATGATCAAGTGAAAAGGGAACTCAAGAACAAATGGCAACTGAAGTATAAAGTTGAAGTAAGAGAAACAAAAACAAATAATATGTTTTTCTTCTCTTTTGAAGATCCTGAAGAGTTTGCAAAGATTGTGATGGCAAGTGTATTTATTGATGGCAGGCTACTGAATTTCAGAGAAAAAATAGATCAAGTAAGACATTCTGATCTGAACTTTAATAAGTATATCTTTTGGATACTATTTACATTCAGTAGCTTTATTTCTGGAAGGATTTACATGGCAAGAAAAGTAGCAAAACAAATAAGGGAGATTTTGATGATTATAGGCCCTCATAATGGAGAATTTAAAGTCTTGGTTATAGTAGATTTAAGTAGGCCACTTGTGAAGAGAGTTGATATGGTAATGGAAGACTTGGGTGCTAGAAAGAAGCAGATAGAAATTGAATATTTTGACCTTCCAGCTAAGGTGTGTACTAAATATATGTGGATTGCTCATCCTCCTGAATATGATTGCCAAAATGAAATGCGTGAACCACCTGTGGTGATAGGGACAAGGCAGGAAGCAAAGGGTTACTTAGAACTCAAGAAGAACAAATCTAGACATGGGAGAAAAACTGATCAAAATGTAACAGAGTTTGCTAGCCTCATTGATAAGGAAGCAGTAAATAAAGATAATTGGAAAAGGCAAAGAATGGAAATTGACTGGAAGTGTCCCAATCCAGATATGAAGGCAAACGCTGTGGTAATTAAAAACACATTTGATAGCAATAAGAAAGAAGAGGAAGAAAAACAAAAGGAGCAAGTTACTGATAAATCTGAAGTTGAAGAAAAGGCAAGGAAAAAGGAAAAGCAGATATATTTGCAGAAATTGATTGAAGGAAAGTATTATCTTCAAGGTTACGCGTGGATTCTAGCAGAATATAAAGATCTGAGAAGAGTTTCAACTAGTGAGATGGTTTCTTCAGCACTTACAATCATGGCAGGGGAGACTTTAAACCTAACACCAATAGCAGCAGCAGAGGATGTGCTTAATGAAGATGCATGGTTTCTGACAAAGTTAAAGACCTAAAGATGGGAGAAGGAACTTCTAGTACCAAAAGCTCCACTTCGGTTAGTATTTTTAACTTCATTCCTCCTTTTTTAGTATTTTTGTATGTGTATTATTATATGGATTGTGTGAATTCTGTTTTATTACATCTTCTTCTGTGTACATATTGTGTGCTTCCAGTATTTATTTTTATCTTGTTTTAGAACTGAAAATCATGAAATTATTGTCTTGGAAGGCTCAAGGTTGTAACATCCCAAAAACATTTAACCACCTTCTTTTTCTTTTGGAAAATCATAAACCTGATATTGTATTTATATCTGAAACTAAAATGGCTATGGAAAAGATGGAATTGACTGCGAGGAAGTTAAAGTTTAAAGACTAGATAATTATTCCATATATAGGAAAATCAGGGGGTCAAATTGTTGCTTGGTTTGATAATTTAGATGTCCAGTTAATTGAAATTCAGCAAAACATAATCACTATAACTTGTAAGGTCAGGGGCATATTGTGTTACACCTCTTGTCTGTATGGAGCATTAAATGCTCAACAAAAATATGATCAATGGGAATATATACAGAGGTTAGGGGCTCTAATTGTTCATCCTTGGATGATAGTAGGTGACCTGAATTTTGTATTACACAATAGTGAAAAAGAAGGTGGAAATGATATGAACTCTAGTGCTATTACTGTCATACAGAATGTCATTCAACAAATAGGATTCATAGATTTAAAGTTTACGGGTGATCTGTTTACTTGGTCTAATCAGAGGGAAGGGGCAGATAACATTAGAGAAAGGATTGATAGAAGTCTGGTAAATGTGATTTGGTTTCAATGCTTTCCTGATGCATTAGTTCACCATTTAACTAGAATGGATTCGGATCATAATCATTTACTGATTGTTTTTGACCCTTGTAAAGTTAAAAAAAAGAGACCCTATAGGTTTTTTAGAGGTTGGAATGAGCATAAGGATTATAATATGTTTATAGAGAATGCTTGGAAAATGCTTAAAATGAGGATTGATGCTGATTTGCATGATTTGCTAGTTGGTCTGTCAAATGATTTTAAGGACTGAAATAAAAATGTGTTCTAAAACATTTTCAAAAATAAGGAAATGGTTTTGAAGCAAATTGACAAAGAGAATGCTAAACTTGGTCATTTAATCTCTAGGAAAAAATTGAAAGTTTTAGAGGAGGAATTGGAAACTTGGAGTAAGATTGAAAACATTTATTGGCTGGAGAATAATAGAGATAAATTCTTCAAAGAGCATGATATATATACAAAATGCTTCCATGTTGTAGCGTCTAATAGGAAAAGACACAATAATATACATTCGTTAAGAGACAGGTATGGTCTTTGGTTAGAAGATAAGGATCAATTAGATGTTCTTCTGAAAAATCATTTTCAGAGCATTAGTTCTTCGGAAGGAGTAAATATAGATCCTATATTTGATCATATTATTCCTAGAGTTATTACTGATCAGGAAAATGCAGAACTTATTAAAATGCAGAGATAAAAGTTGTGTTGTTTAGCATGAATCCTTGGGGATCACCTGGTCAAGATGGATTCCCGCCGGGTTTTTTCCAAAAACGTTGGAATTTATTAGAGCATGATGTAGTTAATTTAGTTCGAAGATTTTTTGATACAGGTAAACTTCCTGAGTCATTAAATGATAATTACATTGGTCTAATCCCAAAAGTGGAGAATCCGGTTACTCCTGTAGATTTCAGACCTATTAGTCTGAGTAATGCTCTATACAAGTTGATATCTAAAATTTTAGCCACCAGATTGAAAATGGTGTTGGATAAAATTATAGCTCCTAACCAGTTTGCTTTTATTCCAAAAAGATAAATTGATGATAATATAGTTATTGCACATGAATGCTACATTCCATGGATAATAGTAAAACCAAAAAAGGTTTTTTATCTTTAAAGTTGGATTTATCTAAAGCTTTTGATAAAATGGAATGGCATTTTATTGTGCGAATGTTACAAAATTTTGGGTTTTCGGATAGATGGTGTGAGCTATTTTTTGAATGTATATCTACTGTTAAATCAATGGTCCTTCTTAATGGAGTTCCAGGGATTCAATTTAGTCCTTCAAGGGGTCTCTGACAAGGAGATCCTTTATCTCCATATTTGTTTATAATAGCTTTAGAAGGAATATGTCGGTTGTTTGCACATGTTGAACACACAAGGACTTTCTTAGGTATGCAGATTAATAAAAATTGTCCTGTAATATCTCATCTACCATTCGCAGATGATTTCTTTATTTTTAATAAAGCGGATATCTCTGAGGTTAGGCAGCTGATGCAGATTTTAGACATTTTCAGTAAATCTTCAGGTCAGAACATTAATTATCATAAATCAGGGGTATATTTTAGTAAGAAAGTCCATAATAAGCATATGAAAATACTATCTAGAATAATGAGGGTTCAGAGAATATCTAAAAATGAAAAGTATTTGGGTAGTTTTTTGGTAGGCAGAGAGCTTTGAATTTTGATCCTCTAATTGAAAAGTCTTACAAGACTCTCCATGGATGGAAAGCTAAGCTTTTAACTCAAGCAGGGCGTATTGTGCTCATAAATTCAACTTTATCTGTTTTTCCTATATATCAAATGCTATGCTTGAAATTTCCTATTTCAGTTCTAGACAAGTATGATAAAATTCAAAAGGATTTCTGTTGGAGCAAGAAAAACCCTAAAAAAGCGTACTACCCAAAAGCATGGGATAATGTTGTAATGCCTAAATCTTGTGGTGGTTTGGGCATTAGAAATCCTCGTCAAATGAATATTTCTTTACTAAGTAAACTAGCCTGGAGACTATTGAATAATCCAAATGCTTTATGGGTTAGATTATTGAAGGGAAAATATTTTCCGTGGAATCACCCTTTTCATAAGAGTGGCAAATATAGGATCTCTTGGATATGGAAAATCATCAAGAAAGGTTTGCAGGTCGTAAAAGAGAATAGTATATGGGAAGTGGGTAGTGGGAGAAATATATCAATCTCAAAAGATAACTGGATTCCTAGAACAGGTATTTTAAATGATTGGTATCATGAAGACTTGAAATATGTGTCATATCTAATGGACATAAATGGTAATTGGGATGTGTCATTGAAAGATTATATTTTTCATGTGGAAACAACGGCTAGAATAAAGTTTATATTCATTAATGTGAATAAACCTAATAGGTTGAGATGGCAAGGCAATAGGAATGGAGAATTCTCTACTAAATCAGTTTTCGGTTTACTTTCGAATGAACACCAGAATAGTAGGGATAAGTTCTGGTGTAAAATTTGGAAGATGAAAACCATTCAGAGAGTTAGTTTATTCACATGGAAGATGGCAGCAGATGTTTTACCCTTAAGGGCTAAAATGAATGCTAAACTTAAGCATGTGGAGTCTAGTTGTTTAATGTGTAACGGGTATCAGCCTGAAACAGCTGCACATTTATTTGTTCAATGTCCTTTCACCAGGGCTGTATGGTTTGGATTAGGAATTCAGATGCCTACATATAATTCAGATGTTATGTCATGGATTAGATCTTGGTTTTCTACAGACTTATGGGAATGGAAGGAAACATTTAGCATTATATGCTGGTAGATTTGGAAGCACATGAATCATGTCAACTTTAACAGAACTAAACCTAATCCTATTGAATGTTTGAAAACAGTGCAAAACTTTCTGAATGATTGGAGGAAATATTCAGGAATGAATCTTGTGAAACCAAGGATAGAAAAAAGGAATTTAGTATCACAGGATAGGGGGTTAGCTGATGTAAAACATGATATGTTCTTTGTAGATGCATCATATGATGATGTTGATGGATCATATGGAATGGGTATCATATATTGCGTTAATAATAAAATTATTGACATCTTTTTTTCCTCAGATACCACTATAGGACTCTCAGCAGCAGAAGGATTAGCTTTGCTAAATACAATTAAATGAACTAAGGAGCTAAATCTCACAGATGTTAATATACGGACGGATTGCAAAGATGCGGCAATTTTCCAAGTAACATGAATTCTTCTTGTGATTGAAAAACCAAATCAATACTAGATGATGTATCTTCTTATATGTGTAAATTCAATAAAGTAGACTTTAAGTATGTAAATAACAAGTTTAATGGGAAGACGGATGAATTGACAAAATGGAGTCGAATTAAAAAGAAATGTTGCAAGTCTAATGACTCCTGTATTAGTTTTTTGAACAGAAATATTATGGAAGCCCTTGTAAAAAAGAAAAATCTCCGGTTACTTTTCAATTAGTTTGAATATATATATATATATATTGCTTATTAAAAAAAAGAGAATCTGGCCACCTTTCCGGAAACCAAAGAAACAACTATTCCGCCTGCCCGCAACTATTTTCCTTACGCTGACCACACCTAAATTTGTAGCCAGCCCTTATCTCGCGTAATTCGTAATGGCGAAATCACCCTTATATATTAGGAGGATATGATAACATTGTTAACCTCCGAATGCAATCAGAAGCCAAAATATTTCCCAGACTTCCGATTGTGGTCGGTGCAGTATTAGAATGATTTTTATTTCATTTTTTCATTTCTTTTGCATTTGTGAGTTGTTAGAGTTATAGAGAAGATGTTGAAGGAAAAAAGGGAAAAACCATTTTTTTCACTACAAAAATGGATGGATATGAAGAAGAAGGTGAGAATCATGACGAAGAACAAAATGTTGAGGGTTCACGACCGTTTAGAGAAGACGATTTGGGGTATATGTTGAATGATCCAAACTTTTGTGGAGAGGAAAACATAGACGACCCTTTCATGGAAGAAAATGGAGAATCGCATGATATTGAAGCTAACGATGCATGTAAAACACAGGTATTGTGTTAAGAAACTCAAATACTCGATTTGCATGCGTTTGTGTGCTTTTGTAAACAAGAAAAACCGATTATTGCATGCATTGAATGCCATGAACTACCCAGATTCGGTAGATAATTTCTAGATTAAACTTACGAATATAACACACTGAGTACCAAATATGTATATTCGGTAGTTCCAAGATACTAGTTTACTGCCGAATATGAGAAAAACCCCAAACTGGTTTTCCAAAAATATCTACATTCGGTAGTTATGTAGAGTTATTTACCCCCGAATGGCCCCAAAAACGAATTCCTCAGAAAATTTCAAAACTCAGTATTCTTATCCTTTACAATCGGTAATAGTTTAACATTATTTGACTGCCGAATATAACAGTGGCCTCAAAATAAAATTTCCGAAAACTTGAAAATCGGATGTTTATCGATTAAAGTTATCTCCCGGTTATTTATATTCGGCTGGTTTACTAATATTTTAGCTTCCGATTATATCATTTTTTGCACTCAGTAAACTGTGTACATTCATTTGCATAAATCGGGTGTTTTGGGTAACCGATAGGATTCCGAATATAAAGTATTCGGAAGTTTGACTTATTTAATTACCTCCGATTATATCATTTTTTTCACTCAGTAAACTGTGTACATTCATTTGCATAGATCGGGTGTTTTGAGTAACCGATAGGATTCCGAATATATCATATTCGGAAGTTTGACTTATTTAATAACCTCTGATTATTGTATAATAATTTGTTGCTTTCATATGCAGGCCGTTGAAGAGTTTGTTGATGACTTCTATTTGAGGCCCGACACTTCCCTATACTATGCAAACGATTTGGTATACTCATTACTACTTTTTTTTTTTTCAAAATTTATATGTTAAATGGTTATGCTTATTAGATTTGTTTTGTTTTATGCACGTTTAGACATTTGGAAGTAAGAAGGAGGCAAAGGAATGGCTTATGAACAAAGCAAAACATAACATGTGCGTGGTAGTTCAAAATAATCATGTTAGTGACACTCGATTTGAAATGATTTGTGAGCGAGGTGGGACGCGAAAGAGTCACGAGGGAAAGAATAGTAAGTACATACGGAAGACGAATAGGAAATACTGAAGCAATACCAAGAAGATAGGATGCCCATTTAAGATTGTCTTCTATAAGCCCGATGGTATTAAAGGTAAAGAGTATAAAATGTATAAAGTTGATAACGGTTGTCACAACCATGATGATCCGTTGGATTTAATTGGACATGTAATGGTTGCCAAGTTAAAACCACATCAAATGCAGACGGTGAGGTCTATGCGGATCCAAAAAGCGAGTGCGATCTTAAGTAAAATAAAGGCGGACGATCCCGACAACTTGTCTTCTTTGTCTACAATTAAGTCGGCCCTAGTTACGATCAAAAATTTGAATTTACAGCACTCAAACATCACATGTTATTCTTTTTTCCCAGTCCGAGATGCAACAATCAACGCGGCTTCGAAATATAGAAACGACTCTCCTCTCCACTTGGAATAAGCATCTTGTGCCGCAAACCTGTCGTCTCTGTGCCTAGCAAGAATACGGTTGTACTCGGTGCACAATTTTATAACATGGTGCACCCTTGAAGAAACATGGGATGGTTCATAATTGTGGCGTGGCTTCTTGTACTTACCAACAAAAGGACCCAATGAAACGTTAATCCAAAATATACGATCGTCATGTTGTTCTTTAGGTAGATCTTTCACAATGTAATAATTTTTTATCCATTCGGTCTCTTCCTCAACTTGTTTTAATATTTCTCTATGATGGAATTGTTCTTGACCTCGCTTCTTAGCCTTGATTTCCTCTTCCTCCTCCTCCGTTGCCACTAACGATGGTTTAATTTTTTTGGGTTGTTTGTTCCTTTTTTGTATTTCTTCTTCCCTTGCTGCAATTGATGTAGTTGTTCGCTTGCATCTTCGAAGTATGTTGTCGATTGATGATGGACTTGCCATTGAAAAGGTTTTTCATTCAGATTTGTTACTCAATAATAACTGAGAGGGGTTACCCTCCTTATATAGATTAGAGTTCCAACGGATCTAATTTTTGAAAATATGGCAGTTGAGGTTTCTGAAAATATGGCCGTTGAGGTTTCTGAAAATATGGCCATTGAGGTTTCGTATCATTGGTGCACTACAATCGGTTGTTAACGATACACGTATTCCCTCCGAATAAGACATTTGGTGGCAAACTTAAATTCTTATCTACCGATTAAGTTGGTATTTCTAAACACGACTATATTATTCGGAGGATAATTGTTTTGTAAAGTTCTGAATGTACGATGGCCCAAAAAATGGAATTTGGGAAAAACTTATACTTTTCAAATTTTGAAATTGAAATAATCGGAAGTATATAACATTATATTGTCTTCCGAATAAATACTGGCCCCAAAATGGTATTTTTCCTATATCAGAAATTTTGAGATTTTTTCAATATATATATACATTCGGTAGTGAGTGTTCTTCCGAATACTTTGTGTCTACTTAAATATATTCGGGAGCCAAAAAATTCATTAAACTACCGATTATTACCAGTTTGTATCCAGGAAGATATGACCAACAATATTCGGCCGATAACCATCAAATATTTCTCCCGAATACTGTCGATGTTCTTGAGAAATGAAGAACACGACTACATTCGGAAGTAAAGGAGCATGAATATCGCCCGAATCTGGATAAATAACCGAAAACCCCAGAATTATTTTTTCTCGATTCGTCGAATTAAAGCGAAATAAACCCCAAAAATGATAGATTCTTACCTAATTGGGGCCATTTGACTTTGGAGCGGAAATTTTTTTTTTCTTCCACAATCGGAAGATAATAGGAAACTGGAAGAAGAAGAGTTGAAATGAGTAGAATTGTTTTTGATTTGGTTTTTATACAGTTTTACCATAAGGGCATTTATGTAACTTCAATATCATATAGGGTACGCCTTAACTAGAGTCTTTGGCTGGGTATAAATTGATGGCCCCTAAATCCTTTGGGGTGGCCCCTAAAAACGCTAGGTAAATTAGCCCCTAGTAATCCCATGTGGGCGGGGTCCACGCCTTCTTTTTCTTTTGCATGATAGAAAGTTTGTAGTCGAGTTTGTTCCATGGAACATATTAGATGATAACATCCCCATCAAGCCCCTCACACAGTCACATACCCACCATTGCGATCAGAGAGTAGTAGACTGGTCAGGACTATATAGGGTCCTCGAGGAATCACTTTTGATTTTCCTATAAATACAAGAATACAATTTAAATTAATATATAATTATTTTCGTCTATTGATATATAGGTAGATCTCTCTAGACTGTGGAGGAAAGGTGCTATAGCATTTATTTGAAGTTGAAATTTGCATGTGCTGGAAACCTGGAGTGAAAGAATGTGCACATGAGAATGTGATTGGGAGGACCATGCACTATTAATTAAAAAAAGAAAGAAATTGTCCGATAAATATGACTAGGAGCATCACCTGCTGTGTGACTTGGGATGTCTGTCCTTTTCTTCTTTCTCTCTTTCTTTAAATTTGTCTTTATTGGGATTTGTTTCTCGCCGCCCAACACAACAGAAAGTTGTACGGATATTTTACTATACCGCTGCTTTCTGTTTCAGATTTTGTTTGATGTCACAGTCAACAGCGCTAATCACTATGCATTCTTTACTATCTCTCTTCTTTGATTTCCAGAAGGAGTAACGTGTATTTATGTTTTACTATTGGTGTGTCTGTACTTTACTACTGATCCATTGCTTTTCACGAGAGCCGAGCGGGGTACAAACGAATTTTGGGGGAAATAATGCAATTAAATTTATTGGCTTCTTGTTAAATTATAATCCCCACCTTAAAGCTAGCACTATGGTTACGGGTATCACTTCCCCATCCCTCTCCACCCTTCAAAATCCAAAAAATCCATCTATCATGGTCTCCCAAATTTTGTATAGGAAAGGGATGATTGGTGTATCCTACAAGACCGATCAGATCTGATCATCTTTGTAGGGAAGGGAAAATGCACGAGTACGTTTTTTCACTTTACGTAAATTTTTTCTGGTTTTTAAACTTTTATCTTAAAACTTCCTTTTTTTTTACTAAAACTCGTTTTTTTACCTATTTGATATTTTTTTTACTCTAAAATTTATTTTTACCTAGATAAATATTTTCCCATGAAAAAAACGAAAAAAATAATACACGTATTGAGTACCGTTTGGCACTATTCATACGGCTGAGTACGCGTCTAATATAGGGAAAGAATAAGGGGACACCATAGCAAGATTGCCTTTCAAGTACTATCCCTTCCTTACATTTGAGGGATAGGGAAGGAATGTGGCCAATCATAGTGCTAGCTCTTACACACATCTTGACATGCGCCTCAATCTACCATTACCGTTTTCTTGTTTCCATGATGTTTAGCAGGATGTTCAAGACATTAACAGTTGACTAAGGAGAACACACAAAAAATCAGATAAGTGCCTCTTATATTATTTAATTGTCATTGTTGTAAAAAATACAGTTTTATGTGAATAAAAATTACTAAGAAAAAGGTTTTTCCAAAAATAAAAACACCTTCCAAATTTTATCGGGTTAGGGTTTTATATATATGAAGAATTTTTTTATTGCACGTATATATAGAAAAACCTCTCTTATATCCCCTAGGGTTTATAGTACTTCTTCTTCGTTTTTTCGATCTTTGATACGAGGGTTTAAAGTGCTAATGATTCGTGAGTTTTCCGCTGCCAAGTTCTAGAAGGACAAGTTTGAATGTGCTATTCAAGCTTGTTAAGATTGTTGTATCTTGGAGGCAGATGTACCCGTAGGGCTATAGCATCATCTTTTTAGAGTGTAGTCGGGCATTCTTGTCTTAAGGACAGTATGTTGAACATGCGCCTCAATCTACCATTACCGTTTTCTTGTTTCCATGATGTTTAGCAGGATGTTCAAGACATTAACAGTTGACTAAGGAGAACACACAAAAAATCAGATAAGTGCCTCTTATATTATTTAATTGTTTGATTAATTTTTAATTGTTATTATCCAACAATCTTAAGACAAGAATTTTTTTTTAATAACAATTTTTCTCTGTCAGTTTCAATATCTAAAGATCATCATGGCCCCTAACGAAGCAAAAAGTCCGAGGGTTTTCAAAGTCGGAGATTTCTTCATCGCAGTAGTTTTATGAGACTGTGCAAGGTTCTCATGAGTTCAAGATAAACGGATATTCTCATGCAAAGGAATGGGAGTTGGTAAATACAAGTCTAATGGCAAATTCGCAGTTGGTGGGTATGATTGGAAGATACTTTTTTTTTCAGACGGTTGTGATCATGCTAGCGAGGAGTACGTATCCTTTTTCATTGAGCTAGCTAGCCCTGGAGAAGTTAAGGGCATCCGTTGAAATCAAACTACTGGATCAACGCCAAGAAGGTCAATTTTTATCAAAACTTCACCTCCACACACGTTTAAGGCAGGAGTAGACTGATGGTACAGCTGAGAACTTTAAGGCTGCAACAAGCTTGGATCTACTTGGTCCATCGGTTTACCGTATTTGGAATCCGATTACAAACGAGCAAGTACTTCTTGCTCCTAGAAGATATACTCCTGTCCGTGTCTGTGGATTTTACTTCCATCCGCTTAAGAATGAATACTAAGTGGTTTGTGTACGTACGTCGAGTACTAAACCAAGATGGGACACTTTCAGATATATCAGTCGGTGCTTGAGAAAGAAAGGAGGGGAGATTATCTCGGAAAGACTGTTCAGGTGACACTGAATCCATGCCATTCATTGAGGCTCTGCAACAGCTGCCATTTTCTTTTGGACAAGATAACTTCTGGCTCATTGATGAGTGCTAAATAGTGCATATTTATATATATTTTTGTTGGCATTTAACTCATCTTTTGTGCATTAATTCTACATTTTAACCCATATTCTGTATTTTCATTGTTTTCAAGAATACATATTTTTCTTACTTAATTTTATATTTTTAGGTAATAAATAAAGTCTGGATGAATTGCGGAGCAAAAAGAGCAGAAAAGTAGTGAAAAGCCGGGAGGAATTACGCAAGGAAGCCGCGAAGAATGTTGTGCACAAGACCAAGAGGGTAGAAATGGGCTCAAGAAGGAAGAATTGTTCTTAAAGAAGTTATGGGCCTGGCATACCCAAGGCCCAAAACCCTTTCTCAAACCCATTTCCACTACCCAAGCCCGTATCGGATTTCAGCCGTCAGATCGAAGCATCTCAGCATCCTACGGTCGCTCCATCATCGCACATCAAACTCCGAAGCTCCCGCTTTACATCGCAACGCCCATCTCCATCTTGGGCCGTCCTTTTCGTTGCATTCCTCCATCCGACGGTCGCTACCCACAGCCTCCCATCTCATCGTTGGATCCACCTACCATCGTCACATCCTACGGATCAGCTCGCCAAACATCGAATCAGATGCTCCCGCTTCACACCCTAGCACCGAAGCCTATACTACCACCCAAACACCCCCTTCTTCCCAAAACTTCGATCTCATCTTCTCCACCCGACCACTTCCAGAACCACCATCACCTGCAACTCTCTGCCACCACCAGACCTCGAGCTCCACCACCACCACAAACACCCGACAACACCACCATCTCCATCAACCGACAACAAAACCCATCACCCTATTTCACCCATTTCATTAACCCTACCCACTGTTAGGGTTCTGACATGAGAGAACTAGGCTGATGGTAACGGAATTCATAGCAGAGGAGCAGAAGAAAGCATGGGTAATCGACAGCAAGGAGCAGAAGAAGGCATGGGTCGAGCAAATTTTGGGATTTTGTAAGTCCAATTTTTTGTAATTTAAAAAGACCTAATTTACTGATTTGGGGATTTACAACTAGGTTTTAATGTTCTGATATAAATGGTCCACTGTGTAACATAGTGATTGGAGGGGGAGAGACCCAAGTTTAATTTGAGTGAAAATTTATCAGTCAATTGGAATTGGCTTGTGTTCTGTCTCTGTTGCATTTTCCATGTATACCAACACTGTTAGTATCATGTTAGGTCCTCTACTCATGAACTAAACATCCTAACTAGGGTTAAGATGAAACCCTTAGCCTTAATACTAGAATGTGTGTCTATTGCTACTGATGTATGATGATATCACTGTGTAGGATGTGTTTTTGTTGATGAACAACATGTTGCTTTCACCTAGAATGTCAAGCATCCTAGGTAGTTAGAATTCCCCTATGTATGTTCACTTACTCTCAATTGCTTGTTACTGTGTTTTGATTAGTTGTTCTTTAAGCAGACAACTAATGCTTGCCTTGATTGAGTGATTGGAGGTAATTTATCCACTTAAAGAAGCTGAGTAGTGCAATAGTTAACATGATAGTATGGGCTGAGAGGTGAATTCTCAAACCCTAGTTTCCCATTTACCAGATTCACCAACTCTTCATTGCTGTTCATAAATTTTAACCACAATATTTGCTTATCCACCTTTAGTTATCTTTGTAACCTTGCTTCAATTTCCAGAATTGAAGGAGTGTAATGCTCTGCCTACAAATCTGCTGTTCAGTTAATGTGAATGATTAGTGTAAATGATTAATGATTAATGTAAATGATTAGTAGTCAGTGATTAATGCACCAGAAATGAATGCTGTGTTGATTTTGATGTTAGTAGAAATCCAATGCTAGCCTGAAGTCAATGCATTGAATGTTTTGAGTTCAGTGTGATTGTTAATGACTGTTAGTGGAAAGTAAATGCTAGTTCTGTTTAATGATTGAGAAGTTAATAACTGTTAATGATTGAGAAGTTAATGTTAGTTCTGTTTAAAGTTAGTGGAAAATAAATGCTAGTGAAAAGTTAATGTTAATTCTGTTTGAAATAAATGTTAGTTCTGTTTAATGTTAGTTCTGATTAATGATTAATAACTGTTAATGATTGAGCAGTTAATGATTAGTTCTGTTTAATGTTAGTGAAAAGAAATAAATGTTAGTTTGACTTGTCCAATTAGTAATCTGCCTTGGTTAGTGTAATCAGTAAGAATTTGGTCACAATAAGAAAGATAGCACTTGCACCCCCTTGTCCCTGTGGAACTGACCTGTGCTTGCCCTGTGTTGCTTGCCGACACTGTGCACTTGCAGTTAGAATTTTTAGGACTGTTTTCCTAGTCACAACAAGTTTTTGGCGCCGCTGCCGGGTACTCGGTTGCGGCGCACTTGCTCTTTCTTTCTTGTGGGTTGTTGCTGAACTGCTGCTGCTTACTGTGCTTGTGCTGTGGTGCTGTTGGAAATCTGCTGTTGTGCTAAGCCTACTATTGAACTGGGCTGCCAAGCTGCTGTGCTGCTGCAGCTTTCTTTCCCTGCCAACCTACTTCTCCTGCTGCTGCTGCTTTGTGCTGCTTACCTGCTAGCCTCCCCTAAGCTGCTGCTCCTGCTGCTGTTGTGTTGTTGTTGCTGGTGCACTTGCAGCTTTGCTGAACCAAAAGCCCAACTGGGCCGTAAGCTGCAGAAGTGAACCAAAGCCCAACTGGGCCTCAGAAAAGCCAAAGCTGTGTAGGACGATCCAAAGCCCAACTGGGCTTTTGCAACTAAAACTGAACAGCTGGGCTGTGCTATTCAGGTAGGCCTAACCCATGAGATAACCCAACTGGGCCTCATTAAATTCATTTGGGCTTGTATTTAAGTATTTAAATTTGGGCTTGTAATAATTTTTAATTTTAGTTTTCTTTCTATTTGGGCCTGTAATAATTTTTAATTTTCTTTTTTTTCTTTTTCTTTTCTTTTATGGGCTTGTAATTATTGTTTGTTATTATTCTTTTTCTTTTCTTTTATGGGCTTGTATTTTAATTTGGACTTTAGGTTTATATCCCATCCATTAGGCTCCTAACTTTACAAAAAAAACAAAAAAAAAAAAAAATTTGGGCTCTACATTTTACAAACCAAAACCCATTGTGAAACCAAAACCCACTCAAAACCAAATCATCAAAAAACCCATTTTAAACCAAAATATTGGGCCTTTTGTGGTTCAAAAATTGTTTCCGACTGCTCTGACCAACATGTTAGTTGAGGTACCTGCTAGGACATGATTGTGACCTACAGAGACCAAACAAACAGACTCGTTAGAATTAACCCGGACGATCCAATCGAAATCCTTAGTTCTGAGGTAGACAGTCCAGATCAATCAGAAACAATGGGAGAACCCCGTACACTCAAGGATTATATGTACCCAACGAGAACTAGTCAACCATCTTGTATTGTGCTACCCGAAGCCAATGGCCATTATGAGCTGAAATCGAGCACAATACAAATGCTTCCCGTTTTTAAAGGTGTTGAAAATGAAAACCCGTACCACCACGTGAGAGAATTTGAGGAGATTTGTGGAACTCTGCGTTTCACTCAAATGTCCGACGAAATCCTAAAGTTGAGGCTTTTTCTTTTCTCCCTTAAAGATAAGGCTAAGGCCTGGCTGTATGCTTTACAACCTCAATCCATCATGTCTTGGGATGATCTCATCAAGGAGTTTTTCAAAAAGTTTTTCCCAAATCACAAGACTGCGACAATTCGTCAAAGTCTGAATAGCTTTGTGCAATTAGAGGGTGAGACCCTAGCTAGATACTTGGAGAGATTCAATGAATTATTGCTCCAATGTCCCCATCATGGTTTTGAAAAATGGAGACTTGTGCAAATTTTGTATGAAGGTCTAGATGTGTCCACCCGAACAACGGTTGAGTCAATGTGCAATGGTCTTTTTGTAAACAAGACTGCTGATGCGTCTTGGGAATTCCTGATTGAAGTAGCTGAGAAGACGCAACAGTGGGAATCCATTCGTGAACCTAGAAAGACTACACCTGTAGCTAGAGTCCATAGGATTGAGTCTGATTTTGAAGGAAGTGCAAAGATGGCTGCGCTAGCAAGAAGAATAGAAGCGTTAGAATTACAGAAAAACGCAAACCCTTCTCCCACTACCTTTTGTGAACATGTCGAAATGGCTATCTGTGCTCTATGTAATGGATCTGACCACCAAGTCAATGATTGTCCGGAAATGCATGCATTTCAGGAATCTAAGCTTGAGCAAGCACACGCTATGTTTCAAAAACAAGAGCACAACCCATATTCACAGACCTACAATCCAGGATGGAGAAACCACCCCAACTTTTCATGGTCCAAAGGCCCTGCCCAAGGAGGACCATCTCAACCAAATCAAAGCTATCAAAACAACCAAGGCTATCAATACCCGAGAAATCCTCAACAACAGTCGTACCCTCAATACACTGCTGACAAGAAATTGTCCAACATTGAAGAAAGTATCAATCAGTTGACCCAACATCTGATGAAAAACGAGAAAGCAACTGATCAGCGAGTCACCGCTCTAGAACTACAGATGGGTCAAATTTGCGATGCATTGAATACAAGAGAAAAGGGTAAACTTCCTAGCCAACCCCAACAAGAACCAAAGAGGATATTTCAAGCAGGCACATCATCATCATCTTGCGAAAGAACCTCACCCGATCAAGTCCATTCCATCACCACTCTCCGAAGTGGTAAAGTTGTTGAGAACAATGTAGGCATACCACAAACAAGTGAATCCGAGCCAAACTTAGCATTGCCTACACCACCTAAGGAAACCTCCAGTCCAGAAAAAGAATCCGAGCACATTAGTGAAGCCGACAAACCTACTGCTAGGAATGTCCCTCTACCTCCTAATGTTCCTATTGCTCCTTTTCCTCAGAGGTTAGTTCGCCAACAGATAAGCACCCACTACAATGAGATGTTAGAACTGTTCAAAAGAGTCAACATCAACATTCCTTTTCTTGAGGCAATTAAGCAAATCCCTGCATATGCCAAATTCCTCAAAGATTTGTGCACTCAAAAGCGCAAGATTAATGTGCACAAACGTGCTTTCTTAGCTGAACAAGTGAGTTCCATTATTCTCAACAAAACTCCACCCAAGTTTAAGGACCCAGGTTGTCCAACAATCTCTTGCACTATCGGAGAACACACGGTCAATAGAGCTTTATTAGATCTAGGTGCAAGTGTGAACCTCCTGCCATATTCTGTTTATGTGCAGTTAGGTCTTGGAGAGTTGAAGCCTACACCTATAACTCTCCAATTAGCAGATCGATCTGTCAAAGTTCCTCGTGGAGTGGTAGAAGACGTTTTGATTAAGGTTGAAAAATTCTATTTTCCTGTAGACTTCATTGTCTTAGACACCCAACCTGTCCAAAACCCAAATTGTCACATTCCTGTCATTCTAGGACGTCCATTCCTGGCGACGTCCAATGCGATCATCAACTGTCGGAATGGAGTGTTGAAACTCTCTTTTGGAAACATGACTGTAGAATTGAATGCGTTTAATGTTAGTCAACAACCTGTGAATCTTGATGATGAGGAGGTACATGAAGTCAATATGATTGAGAGTTTGATACAAGATTCATTGACTAGCATTATGTCAAAAGATCCCCTGCAAGCATGTTTGGAAGGTGTTAACTTGGAGTTGTATGATGATGAATACACTAGTGAAGTCCAATCTTTGCTCGAATCTGTACCTCAAATGGACATCACTAAGTGGCAGAATACAGTGGAACAACCCCCACTTTCTGAGGAGTTTGTTATATCTTCGGATGAGTCGCCTAAGGCCAACCAGGAATTGAAACCATTACCTGAGACTTTGAAGTATGCATTTCTAGGTCCTTCTGATACTTTACCTGTTATCATTTCTTCACAATTAAACATAGAACAGGAAAACAAGCTTTTAGGAGTACTTGAGGAGCAGAAAGAAGCCTTAGGATGGACCATCTCAGATCTCAAAGGGATAAGCCCCACCATTTGCATGCACCACATTAATCTTGAAGAGAATGCCAAACCATCTAGGGAAATGCAAAGGAGACTTAACCCTAACATGAGAGAAGTCGTTAAGAGTGAGATCTTGAAGCTACTTGATGCGGGTATCATATATCCGATTTCAGATAGTAAATGGGTTAGTCCCATTCAAGTTGTGCCTAAAAAGTCAGGCATTACTGTAGTTCGGAACGAAAAGAATGAGTTAGTCCCTCACGTACAACCACAGGATGGCGAGTATGTGTCGACTACAGGAAGTTGAACACAGTAACAAGGAAGGATCACTTCCCGCTCCCTTTCATAGACCAAATGCTAGAACGTGTGTCTGGACACAGTCACTACTGTTTTCTAGATGGCTTTTCCGGTTATAACCAAATCCATATTGCACCAGAAGATCAGGAAAAAACTACATTCACGTGTCCATTTGGGACATTTGCTTTTAGACGTATGCCCTTCGGGCTGTGTAATGCACCCGCTACTTTTCAGCGGTGCATGATGAGCATTTTTTCAGACATGATAGATAGTTTTCTCGAGATCTTTATGGATGATTTCTCTGTGTTTGGTTCCTCTTTTGACGAATGTTTGGACCATCTAGTCCTTGTGCTATCAAGATGTAAGCAAAAGAATCTGATTTTAAACTGGGAAAAATGCCACTTCATGGTGAACTCCGGCATAGTTCTAGGACACATCGTATCGGAAAAAGGAATTGAAGTAGATAAAGCTAAAGTCGACCTCATTCAGCAATTACCTCAACCCCACTCTGTGAAGGGGATTCGATCATTTTTAGGTCACGCTGGGTTCTACCGGCGATTCATCAAAAACTTTAGCCAAATCTCAAGACCTTTGTGTAACCTACTTGCCAAAGATGTTGTCTTTAACTTCGATGCTGCTTGTGTGAAGGCATGGGAAGAACTCAAGACTCTCCTCACCACCGCTCCTATAGTCCGACCACCAGATTGGAAACTGCCGTTCGAGCTCATGTGTGATGCCTCTGATTATGCCGTTGGCGCTGTTCTAGGGCAACGTGTTGATAGACTACCATATGTGATATACTATGCTAGTAAAACTCTTAATGATGCTCAACTCAACTATTCGACTACCGAGAAGGAGTTACTTGCCGTGGTATTTGCATTAGACAAGTTTAGATCTTATTTGATAGGATCTAAGATCATCATATACACAGACCATGCGGCTTTGAAGTATCTTCTTTCTAAGAAGGATGCTAAAGCTCGCCTTATTCGATGGATACTCTTATTACAGGAATTCGACATCGAAATCCGTGATAAGAAGGTGTGAGAATGTGGTTGCTGATCATTGTCTAGATTAACTTTAGAGTCTATTGATGAATCTGAGCTGATTAGAGAATCATTCCCAGATGAACAGCTGATGTCTATCTCAGACCTTCCTTGGTTTGCTGATATCGTTAACTACCTTGCTGCAGGTAGGATGCCCTCACATTGGTCGAGACAAGACCGCTATAAGTTTTTGGCTGAAGTTAAACACTTCCTGGGATGACCCATATCTGTTTAAGTATTGCCGGGACCAAATCATTAGGAGATGTGTCCCCAACACCGCACAGAAAGATGTGATATCTTTTTGCCATGACCAGGCATGTGGAGGCCATTTCAGTGCCAAGAAAACCGCTGCAAAGATCTTGCAGTGTGGATTCTATTGGCCATCATTGTTCAAGGATTGCCATGATTATTGTGTTGCTGTGAACGCTGTCAAAAGCTAGGAAGCATTTCGAGGAGAAACATGATGCCATTGAACCCCATTCTGATTGTGGAGATTTTTGATGTTTGGGGGATCGACTTCATGGGTCCATTCCCTATTTCTGACGGTAGATGTACATCCTAGTCGCAGTTGATTACGTTTCTAAGTGGGTAGAAGCCATAGCAACCAGAACAAATGACCACAAGGTGGTACTTTCATTTCTAAAGGAAAACATATTTGCACGTTTTGGTACCCCTAGAGCTATCATCAGTGACGGCGGTTCACATTTTCGTAACAAGTACTTTGAGTCTTTAGTACGCAAGTATGGCATAACTCACAAGGTTGCTACTCTACCCACCCTCAGACTAGTGGACAAGTAGAAGTTTCTAATAGGGAAATTAAGCACATTCTGGAGAAGACGGTCAACCCGTCTAGGAAAGATTGGTCATTAAGATTGAATGATGCTTTGTGGGCCTATAGAACAGCTTATAAGACACCAATTGGCATGTCCCCCTATCGTCTAGTGTATGGAAAGCCGTGCCATCTACCTGTGGAATTAGAACATCGTGCCTACTGGGCAATCAAGGAGCTGAACTTTTCTCTGGACGAAGCTGGAATTCAAAGGAAACTTCAACTCAACGAGTTGGAAGAATTGAGAATGAGGCTTATGACAGTGCCAAGCTGTACAAGCAGAAGATGAAGATGTTTCATGACAAGCGTATTCTACGCAAATCCTTCACTCCTGGTCAGAAAGTCTTGCTGTATGACTCCCGATTACATCTTTTTCCAGGAAAACTGCGTTCCAGATGGAAGGGTCCGTACCTAGTACGCACAGTTTTTCCTCATGGAGCTGTAGAGTTGGAGGATGTCTCCAACAAGAACGTTTTCAAAGTCAACGGGCAGAGATTAAAGCCATTCCTTGAGCCATTCCCACCCGACATTGAAACAACCAACCTGGAGGACCCGGTCTATGTGGACTAAACTGGTCCACTCTTTCCCTAAATAACCAAAAAGTTTTCCAAATGTTTTTCCCCCTAAAAACCAAAATTTTTCTTTTTCCCATCCAAACCAAATGTCTCCCGACAAAACCAAAATTTTCCAAAAAGTCCAATCCCATTAAAAACCAAATTTCTTGTAGATAATGTGTTAGTTAAATTTCCTTTTGTATATATTTTGTGCTCATCCATTGTGACTGCTAATGATGGATTTTTGCCTTGAATAACGGAGTTTTAATCGAGCTACCCGTACAATCGGGTATTCTCTCTCCTTTTACTCTACTCAGCATGTTCCTCTTCATATATTGTTTTATAATTCTTTCCATGTTTTGAAACATTGAGGACAATGTTTAGTTTAGGTTTGGGGGTATAGAGTAGATACCATGATAAATTGCCATAATAGAAAACGAACTCCATCTTTTTGAAAAAATTGAAAAATTCAAAAAAAAAAAAAAATCAAAATTCAAAAAAATTAAAAAAATGAAAAATCATAAAAATGGAGCTCATTTACCTTGAAATGTTGACTCTTGTGCAAATATGTATTTTTATTAGGAGTCTTAGTCTAGATATTTAGGCACCCTGATTCTAGCACAATTCACATAGTGATAAGAAATTTGCACGCGCACGATCTACCAATACATGTATGGCCTCGATCTTCAAGGTGTTGGATAGGAAGTCACGATTGCCAATCACTTTAGAATACTGAACGAAACTTGACTAGCTTGTTCTTTGGTTGGTTGGGATAGAAGATGGAGGTTACATTAAGAAAGACAACCATCGAATTTAACTGGGTGCATCAAAAAGGGCTACCTCTTGCAAAGTGTCATGTAATTTTTGTTTCTTTTTGTATGTATCAAAAGTGTTTCTATCAAAAAAAAAAAAAAAAAAAAAAAAAAAAAAAAAAATCGATGTATATATTCAGAAAAAAATATCAGAAAAATACCAAAAAAACAAGTATTTATCAATTCCATCATCTCTTGTTCCAAAAATAAAAAGAGATTTGTCAATGTAAATAAGAGTCATGTAAATAGTCATCTTTTGTTGTTTCTTTTGTAATAAGCAAGGAGGGTGTATGCCATTGATGTACAACGCGAGAATTGTGAAATACCTCCAACTCATTCACAATTCTCGTAAAGTCCGGACAGCTAGCTAGATTTCGACCTCAGTTCTTAGCCTGAGAAACTATCTCTTGGTGATTAGTAGTCATAACTTCAGATCTTTCTTTACACATGTGTAGATACACTTTACACTCTTATCACATGTCCTTATTTGTTATCAGTGCTAGGATTGTGCCTTGATAGCTAGATTGACATCTCCATTTTGCTGTGAGCTTAAACTGTTTTGCACATGTCACATTTGACGGAATATGAGCTTATATTTTGTCCTTAGGTTTTGTAGGCACACCTCTGGTAAACCTTCACGAGACTTCAACTCGTCCACTAGGGACACTTAGTGGTTTAAAAGGCTTAGTGCATACGCTAAATGCATTCGAGAGACCAGCGACAGTGGTATAGTAGGATTTCCTTAGTTTTGTTTTACTTGAGGACAAGTAAAATTCAGGTTTGGGGGTATTTGATGAGTGCTAAATAGTGCATATTTATATATATTTTTGTTGGCATTTAACTCATCTTTTGTGCATTAATTCTACATTTTATCCCATATTCTGTATTTTCATTGTTTTCAAGAATAAATATTTTTCTTACTTAATTTTATATTTTTAGGTAATAAATAAAGTCTGGATGAATTGCGGAGCAAAAAGAGCAGAAAAGTAGTAAAAGCCGGGAGGAATTACGCAGGAAGCCGCGAAGAATGTTGTGCACAAGACCAAGAGGGTAGAAATGGGCTCAAGAAGGAAGAATTGTTCTTAAAGAAGTTATGGGCCTGGCATACCCAAGGAATGTCAAGCATCCTAGGTAGTTAGAATTCCCCTATGTATGTTCACTTACTCTCAATTGCTTGTTACTGTGTTTTGATTAGTTGTTCTTTAAGCAGACAACTAATGCTTGCCTTGATTGAGTGATTGGAGGTAATTTATCCACTTAAAGAAGCTGAGTAGTGCAATAGTTAACATGATAGTATGGGCTGAGAGGTGAATTCTCAAACCCTAGTTTCCCATTTACCAGATTCACCAACTCTTCATTGCTGTTCATAAATTTTAACCACAATATTTGCTTATCCACCTTTAGTTATCTTTGTAACCTTGCTTCAATTTCCAGAATTGAAGGAGTGTAATGCTCTGCCTACAAATCTGCTGTTCAGTTAATGTGAATGATTAGTGTAAATGATTAATGATTAATGTAAATGATTAGTAGTCAGTGATTAATGCACCAGAAATGAATGCTGTGTTGATTTTGATGTTAGTAGAAATCCAATGCTAGCCTGAAGTCAATGCATTGAATGTTTTGAGTTCAGTGTGATTGTTAATGACTGTTAGTGGAAAGTAAATGCTAGTTCTGTTTAATGATTGAGAAGTTAATAACTGTTAATGATTGAGAAGTTAATGTTAGTTCTGTTTAAAGTTAGTGGAAAATAAATGCTAGTGAAAAGTTAATGTTAATTCTGTTTGAAATAAATGTTAGTTCTGTTTAATGTTAGTTCTGATTAATGATTAATAACTGTTAATGATTGAGCAGTTAATGATTAGTTCTGTTTAATGTTAGTGAAAAGAAATAAATGTTAGTTTGACTTGTCCAATTAGTAATCTGCCTTGGTTAGTGTAATCAGTAAGAATTTGGTCACAATAAGAAAGATAGCACTTGCACCCCCTTGTCCCTGTGGAACTGACCTGTGCTTGCCCTGTGTTGCTTGCCGACACTGTGCACTTGCAGTTAGAATTTTTAGGACTGTTTTCCTAGTCACAACAAGTTTTTGGCGCCGCTGCCGGGTACTCGGTTGCGGCGCACTTGCTCTTTCTTTCTTGTGGGTTGTTGCTGAACTGCTGCTGCTTACTGTGCTTGTGCTGTGGTGCTGTTGGAAATCTGCTGTTGTGCTAAGCCTACTATTGAACTGGGCTGCCAAGCTGCTGTGCTGCTGCAGCTTTCTTTCCCTGCCAACCTACTTCTCCTGCTGCTGCTGCTTTGTGCTGCTTACCTGCTAGCCTCCCCTAAGCTGCTGCTCCTGCTGCTGTTGTGTTGTTGTTGCTGGTGCACTTGCAGCTTTGCTGAACCAAAAGCCCAACTGGGCCGTAAGCTGCAGAAGTGAACCAAAGCCCAACTGGGCCTCAGAAAAGCCAAAGCTGTGTAGGACGATCCAAAGCCCAACTGGGCTTTTGCAACTAAAACTGAACAGCTGGGCTGTGCTATTCAGGTAGGCCTAACCCATGAGATAACCCAACTGGGCCTCATTAAATTCATTTGGGCTTGTATTTAAGTATTTAAATTTGGGCTTGTAATAATTTTTAATTTTAGTTTTCTTTCTATTTGGGCCTGTAATAATTTTTAATTTTCTTTTTTTTCTTTTTCTTTTCTTTTATGGGCTTGTAATTATTGTTTGTTATTATTCTTTTTCTTTTCTTTTATGGGCTTGTATTTTAATTTGGACTTTAGGTTTATATCCCATCCATTAGGCTCCTAACTTTACAAAAAAAACAAAAAAAAAAAAAAATTTGGGCTCTACATTTTACAAACCAAAACCCATTGTGAAACCAAAACCCACTCAAAACCAAATCATCAAAAAACCCATTTTAAACCAAAATATTGGGCCTTTTGTGGTTCAAAAATTGTTTCCGACTGCTCTGACCAACATGTTAGTTGAGGTACCTGCTAGGACATGATTGTGACCTACAGAGACCAAACAAACAGACTCGTTAGAATTAACCCGGACGATCCAATCGAAATCCTTAGTTCTGAGGTAGACAGTCCAGATCAATCAGAAACAATGGGAGAACCCCGTACACTCAAGGATTATATGTACCCAACGAGAACTAGTCAACCATCTTGTATTGTGCTACCCGAAGCCAATGGCCATTATGAGCTGAAATCGAGCACAATACAAATGCTTCCCGTTTTTAAAGGTGTTGAAAATGAAAACCCGTACCACCACGTGAGAGAATTTGAGGAGATTTGTGGAACTCTGCGTTTCACTCAAATGTCCGACGAAATCCTAAAGTTGAGGCTTTTTCTTTTCTCCCTTAAAGATAAGGCTAAGGCCTGGCTGTATGCTTTACAACCTCAATCCATCATGTCTTGGGATGATCTCATCAAGGAGTTTTTCAAAAAGTTTTTCCCAAATCACAAGACTGCGACAATTCGTCAAAGTCTGAATAGCTTTGTGCAATTAGAGGGTGAGACCCTAGCTAGATACTTGGAGAGATTCAATGAATTATTGCTCCAATGTCCCCATCATGGTTTTGAAAAATGGAGACTTGTGCAAATTTTGTATGAAGGTCTAGATGTGTCCACCCGAACAACGGTTGAGTCAATGTGCAATGGTCTTTTTGTAAACAAGACTGCTGATGCGTCTTGGGAATTCCTGATTGAAGTAGCTGAGAAGACGCAACAGTGGGAATCCATTCGTGAACCTAGAAAGACTACACCTGTAGCTAGAGTCCATAGGATTGAGTCTGATTTTGAAGGAAGTGCAAAGATGGCTGCGCTAGCAAGAAGAATAGAAGCGTTAGAATTACAGAAAAACGCAAACCCTTCTCCCACTACCTTTTGTGAACATGTCGAAATGGCTATCTGTGCTCTATGTAATGGATCTGACCACCAAGTCAATGATTGTCCGGAAATGCATGCATTTCAGGAATCTAAGCTTGAGCAAGCACACGCTATGTTTCAAAAACAAGAGCACAACCCATATTCACAGACCTACAATCCAGGATGGAGAAACCACCCCAACTTTTCATGGTCCAAAGGCCCTGCCCAAGGAGGACCATCTCAACCAAATCAAAGCTATCAAAACAACCAAGGCTATCAATACCCGAGAAATCCTCAACAACAGTCGTACCCTCAATACACTGCTGACAAGAAATTGTCCAACATTGAAGAAAGTATCAATCAGTTGACCCAACATCTGATGAAAAACGAGAAAGCAACTGATCAGCGAGTCACCGCTCTAGAACTACAGATGGGTCAAATTTGCGATGCATTGAATACAAGAGAAAAGGGTAAACTTCCTAGCCAACCCCAACAAGAACCAAAGAGGATATTTCAAGCAGGCACATCATCATCATCTTGCGAAAGAACCTCACCCGATCAAGTCCATTCCATCACCACTCTCCGAAGTGGTAAAATTGTTGAGAACAATGTAGGCATACCACAAACAAGTGAATCCGAGCCGAACTTAGCATTGCCTACACCACCTAAGGAAACCTCCAGTCCCGAAAAAGAATCCGAGCACATTAGTGAAGCCGACAAACCTACTGCTAGGAATGTCCCTCTACCTCCTAATGTTCCTATTGCTCCTTTTCCTCAGAGGTTAGTTCGCCAACAGATAAGCACCCACTACAATGAGATGTTAGAACTGTTCAAAAGAGTCAACATCAACATTCCTTTTCTTGAGGCAATTAAGCAAATCCCTGCATATGCCAAATTCCTCAAAGATTTGTGCACTCAAAAGCGCAAGATTAATGTGCACAAACGTGCTTTCTTAGCTGAAAAAGTGAGTTCCATTATTCTCAACAAAACTCCACCCAAGTTTAAGGACCCAGGTTGTCCAACAATCTCCTGCACTATCGGAGAACACACGGTCAATAGAGCTTTATTAGATTTAGGTGCAAGTGTGAACCTCCTGCCATATTCTGTTTATGTGCAGTTAGGTCTGGGAGAGTTGAAGCCTACACCTATAACTCTCCAATTAGCGGATCGATCTGTCAAAGTTCCTCGTGGAGTGGTAGAAGACGTTTTGATTAAGGTTGAAAAATTCTATTTTCCTGTAGACTTCATTGTCTTAGACACTCAACCTGTCCAAAACCCAAATTGTCACATTCCTGTCATTTTAGGACGTCCATTCTTGGCGACGTCCAATGCAATCATCAACTGTCGGAATGGAGTGTTGAAACTCTCTTTTGGAAACATGACTGTAGAATTGAATGCGTTTAATGTTAGTCAACAACCTGTGAATCTTGATGATGAGGAGGTACATGAAGTCAATATGATTGAGAGTTTGATACAAGATTCATTGACTAACATTATGTCAAAAGATCCCCTGCAAGCATGTTTGGAAGGTGTTAACTTGGAGTTGTATGATGATGAATACACTAGTGAAGTCCAATCTTTGCTCGAATCTGTACCTCAAATGGACATCACTAAGTGGCAGAATACAGTGGAACAACCCCCACTTTCTGAGGAGTTTGTTGTATCTTCGGCTGAGTCGCCTAAGGCCAACCAGGAATTGAAACCATTACCTGATACTTTGAAGTATGCATTTCTAGGTCCTTCTGATACTTTACCTGTTATCATTTCTTCACAATTAAACATAGAACAGGAAAACAAGCTTTTAGGAGTACTTGAGGAGCAGAAAGAAGCCTTAGGATGGACCATCTCAGATCTCAAAGGGATAAGCCCCACCATTTGCATGCACCACATTAATCTTGAAGAGAATGCCAAACCATCTAGGGAAATGCAAAGGAGACTTAACCCTAACATGAGAGAAGTCGTTAAGAGTGAGATCTTGAAGCTACTTGATGCGGGTATCATATATCCGATTTCAGATAGTAAATGGGTTAGTCCCATTCAAGTTGTGCCTAAAAAGTCAGGCATTACTGTAGTTCGGAACGAAAAGAATGAGTTAGACCCTTCACGTACAACCACAGGATGGCGAGTATGTGTCGACTACAGGAAATTGAACACAGTAACAAGGAAGGATCACTTCCCGCTCCCTTTCATTGACCAAATGCTAGAACGTGTGTCTGGACACAGTCACTACTGTTTTCTAGATGGCTTTTCCGGTTATAACCAAATCCACATTGCACCAGAAGATCAGGAAAAAACTACATTCACGTGTCCATTTGGGACATTTGCTTTTAGACGTATGCCCTTCGGGCTGTGTAATGCACCCGCTACTTTCCAGCGGTGCATGATGAGCATTTTTTCAGACATGATAGATAGTTTTCTCGAGATCTTTATGGATGATTTCTCTGTGTTTGGTTCCTCTTTTGACGAATGTTTGGACCATCTAGTCCTTGTGCTATCAAGATGTAAGCAAAAGAATCTGATTTTAAACTGGGAAAAATGCCACTTCATGGTGAACTCCGGCATAGTTCTAGGACACATCGTATCGGAAAAAGGAATTGAAGTAGATAAAGCTAAAGTCGACCTCATTCAGCAATTACCTCAACCCCACTCTGTGAAGGGGATTCGATCATTTTTAGGTCACGCTGGGTTCTACCGGCGATTCATCAAAAACTTTAGCCAAATCTCAAGACCTTTGTGTAACCTACTTGCCAAAGATGTTGTCTTTAACTTCGATGCTGCTTGTGTGAAGGCATGGGAAGAACTCAAGACTCTCCTCACCACCGCTCCTATAGTCCGACCACCAGATTGGAAACTACCGTTCGAGCTCATGTGTGATGCCTCTGATTATGCCGTTGGCGCTGTTCTAGGGCAGCGTGTTGATAGACTACCATATGTGATATACTATGCTAGTAAAACTCTTAATGATGCTCAACTCAACTATTCGACTACCGAGAAGGAGTTACTTGCCGTGGTATTTGCATTAGACAAGTTTAGATCTTATTTGATAGGATCTAAGATCATCATATACACTGACCATGCGGCTTTGAAGTATCTTCTTTCTAAGAAGGATGCTAAAGCTCGCCTTATTCGATGGATACTCTTATTACAGGAATTCGACATCGAAATCCGTGATAAGAAAGGTTGTGAGAATGTGGTTGCTGATCATTTGTCTAGATTAACTTTAGAGTCTATTGATGAATCTGAGATGATTAGAGAATCATTCCCAGATGAACAGCTGATGTCTATCTCAGACCTTCCTTGGTTTGCTGATATCGTTAACTACCTTGCTGCAGGTAGGATGCCCTCACATTGGTCGAGACAAGACCGCTATAAGTTTTTGGCTGAAGTTAAGCACTTCCTTTGGGATGACCCATATCTGTTTAAGTATTGCCGGGACCAAATCATTAGGAGATGTGTCCCCAACACCGCACAGAAAGATGTGATATCTTTTTGTCATGACCAGGCATGTGGAGGCCATTTCAGTGCCAAGAAAACCGCTGCAAAGATCTTGCAGAGTGGATTCTATTGGCCATCATTGTTCAAGGATTGCCATGATTATTGTGTTGCCTGTGAACGCTGTCAAAAGCTAGGAAGCATTTCGAGGAGAAACATGATGCCATTGAACCCCATTTTGATTGTGGAGATTTTTGATGTTTGGGGGATCGACTTCATGGGTCCATTCCCTATTTCTGACGGTAGAGTGTACATCCTAGTCGCAGTTGATTACGTTTCTAAGTGGGTAGAAGCCATAGCAACCAGAACAAATGACCACAAGGTGGTACTTTCATTTCTAAAGGAAAACATATTTGCACGTTTTGGTACCCCTAGAGCTATCATCAGTGACGGCGGTTCACATTTTCGTAACAAGTACTTTGAGTCTTTAGTACGCAAGTATGGCATAACTCACAAGGTTGCTACTCCGTACCACCCTCAGACTAGTGGACAAGTAGAAGTTTCTAATAGGGAAATTAAGCACATTCTGGAGAAGACGGTTAATCCGTCTAGGAAAGATTGGTCATTAAGATTGAATGATGCTTTGTGGGCCTATAGAACAGCTTATAAGACACCAATTGGCATGTCCCCCTATCGTCTAGTGTATGGAAAGCCGTGCCATCTACCTGTGGAATTAGAACATCGTGCCTACTGGGCAATCAAGGAGCTGAACTTCTCTCTGGACGAAGCTGGAATTCAAAGGAAACTTCAACTCAACGAGTTGGAAGAATTGAGAAATGAGGCTTATGACAGTGCCAAGCTGTACAAGCAGAAGATGAAGATATTTCATGACAAGCGTATTCTACGCAAATCCTTCACTCCTGGTCAGAAAGTCTTGCTGTATGACTCCCGATTACATCTTTTTCCAGGAAAACTGCGTTCCAGATGGAAGGGTCCGTACCTAGTACGCACAGTTTTTCCTCATGGAGCTGTAGAGTTGGAGGATGTCTCCAACAAGAACGTTTTCAAAGTCAACGGGCAGAGATTAAAGCCATTCCTTGAGCCATTCCCACCCGACATTGAAACAACCAACCTGGAGGACCCGGTCTATGTGGACTAAACTAGTCCACTCTTTCCCTAAATAACCAAAAAGTTTTCCAAATGTTTTTCTCCCATAAAAACCAAAATTTTTCTTTTTCCCATCCAAACCAAATGTCTCCCGACAAAACCAAATTTTTCCAAAAAGTCCAATCCCATTAAAAAACCAAATTTTCTTGTAGATAATGTGTTAGTTAAATTTTCTTTTGTATATATTTTGTACTCATCCATTGTGACTGCTAATATGATGGATTTTTGCCTTGAAATAACGGAGTTTTAATCGAGCTTTCGCCGTACAATCGGGTATTCTCTCTCCTTTTACTCTACTCAGCATGTTCCTCTTCATATATTGTTTTATAATTCTTTCCATGTTTTGAAACATTGAGGACAATGTTTAGTTTAGGTTTGGGGGTATAGAGTAGATACCATGATAAATTGCCATAATTGAAAACGAACTCCATCTTTTTGAAAAAAATTGAAAAATTTCAAAAAAAAATTGAAAAATCAAAATTCAATAAAAAATTAAAAAAATGAAAAATCATAAAAAATGGAGCTCATTTACCTTGAAATGTTGACTCTTGTGCAAATATGTATTTTTATTAGGAGTCTTAGTCTAGATATTTAGGCACCCTGATTCTAGCACAATTCACATAGTGATAAGAAATTTGCACGCGCACGATCTACCAATACATGTATGGCCTCGATCTTCAAGGTGTTGGATAGGAAGTCACGATTGCCAATCACTTTAGAATACTGAACGAAACTTGACTAGCTTGTTCTTTGGTTGGTTGGGATAGAAGATGGAGGTTACATTAAGAAAGACAACCATCGAATTTAACTGGGTGCATCAAAAAGGGCTACCTCTTGCAAAGTGTCATGTAATCTTTTGTTTCTTTTTGTTATGTATCAAAAGTGTTTCCTTGTAAAAAAAAAAAAAAAAAAAAAAAAAAAAAAAAAAAAAAAAAAAAAAAAAAAAAAAAAAAAAAAAAAAAAAAAAAAAAAAAAAAAAAAAAAAAAAAAAAAAAAAAAAAAAAAAAAAAAAAAAAAAAAAATCAGAAAAATACCAAAAAAATCAAGTATTTATCAATTCCATCATCTCTTGTTCCAAAAATAAAAGAGATTTGTCAATGTAAATAAGAGTCATGTAAATAGTCATCTTTTGTTGTTTCATTGTAATAAGCAAGGAAGGGTGTATGCCATTGATGTACAACGCGAGTAATTGTGAAATACCTCCAACTCATTCACAATTCTCGTAAAGTCCGGACAGCTAGCTAGATTTCGACCTCAGTTCTTAGCCTGAGAAACTATCTCTTGGTGATTAGTAGTCATAACTTCAGATCTTTCTTTACACATGTGTAGATACACTTTACACTCTTATCACATGTCCTTATTTGTTATCAGTGCTAGGATTGTGCCTTGATAGCTAGATTGACATCTCCATTTTGCTGTGAGCTTAAACTGTTTTGCACATGTCACATTTGACGGAATATGAGCTTATATTTTGTCCTTAGGTTTTGTAGGCACACCTCTGGTAAACCTTCACGAGACTTCAACTCGTCCACTAGGGACACTTAGTGGTTTAAAAGGCTTAGTGCATACGCTAAATGCATTCGAGAGACCAGCGACAGTGGTATAGTTAGGATTTCCTTAGTTTTGTTTTACTTGAGGACAAGTAAAATTCAGGTTTGGGGGTATTTGATGAGTGCTAAATAGTGCATATTTATATATATTTTTGTTGGCATTTAACTCATCTTTTGTGCATTAATTCTACATTTTAACCCATATTCTGTATTTTCATTGTTTTCAAGAATAAATATTTTTCTTACTTAATTTTATATTTTTAGGTAATAAATAAAGTCTGGATGAATTGCGGAGCAAAAAGAGCAGAAAAGTAGTGAAAAGCCGGGAGGAATTACGCAAGGAAGCCGCGAAGAATGTTGTGCACAAGACCAAGAGGGTAGAAATGGGCTCAAGAAGGAAGAATTGTTCTTAAAGAAGTTATGGGCCTGGCATACCCAAGGCCCAAAACCCTTTCTCAAACCCATTTCCACTACCCAAGCCCGTATCGGATTTCAGCCGTCAGATCGAAGCATCTCAGCATCCTATGGTCGCTCCATCATCGCACATCAAACTCCGAAGCTCCCGCTTTACATCGCAACGCCCATCTCCATCTTGGGCCGTCCTTTTCGTTGCATTCCTCCATCCGACGGTCGCTACCCACAGCCTCCCATCTCATCGTTGGATCCACCTACCATCGTCACATCCTACGGATCAGCTCGCCAAACATCGAATCAGATGCTCCCGCTTCACACCCTAGCACCGAAGCCTATACTACCACCCAAACACCCCCTTCTTCCCAAAACTTCGATCTCATCTTCTCCACCCGACCACTTCCAGAACCACCATCACCTGCAACTCCCTGCCACCACCAGACCTCGAGCTCCACCACCACCACAAACACCCGACAACACCACCATCTCCATCAACCGACAACAAAACCCATCACCCTATTTCACCCATTTCATTAACCCTACCCACTGTTAGGGTTCTGACATGAGAGAACTAGGCTGATGGTAACGGAATTCATAGCAGAGGAGCAGAAGAAAGCATGGGTAATCGACAGCAAGGAGCAGAAGAAGGCATGGGTCGAGCAAATTTTGGGATTTTGTAAGTCCAATTTTTTGTAATTTAAAAAGACCTAATTTACTGATTTGGGGATTTACAACTAGGTTTTAATGTTCTGATATAAATGGTCCACTGTGTAACATAGTGATTGGAGGGGGAGAGACCCAAGTTTAATTTGAGTGAAAATTTATCAGTCAATTGGAATTGGCTTGTGTTCTGTCTCTGTTGCATTTTCCATGTATACCAACACTGTTAGTATCATGTTAGGTCCTCTACTCATGAACTAAACATCCTAACTAGGGTTAAGATGAAACCCTTAGCCTTAATACTAGAATGTGTGTCTATTGCTACTGATGTATGATGATATCACTGTGTAGGATGTGTTTTTGTTGATGAACAACATGTTGCTTTCACCTAGAATGTCAAGCATCCTATGTAGTTAGAATTCCCCTATGTATGTTCACTTACTCTCAATTGCTTGTTACTGTGTTTTGATTAGTTGTTCTTTAAGCAGACAACTAATGCTTGCCTTGATTGAGTGATTGGAGGTAATTTATCCACTTAAAGAAGCTGAGTAGTGCAATAGTTAACATGATAGTATGGGCTGAGAGGTGAATTCTCAAACCCTAGTTTCCCATTTACCAGATTCACCAACTCTTCATTGCTGTTCAGAAATTTTAACCACAATATTTGCTTATCCACCTTTAGTTATCTTTGTAACCTTGCTTCAATTTCCATAATTGAATGAGTGTAATGCTCTGCCTACAAATCTGCTGTTCAGTTAATGTGAATGATTAGTGTAAATGATTAATGATTAATGTAAATGATTAGTAGTCAGTGATTAATGCACCAGAAATGAATGCTGTGTTGATTTTGATGTTAGTAGAAATCCAATGCTAGCCTGAAGTCAATGCATTGAATGTTTTGAGTTCAGTGTGATTGTTAATGACTGTTAGTGGAAAGTAAATGCTAGTTCTGTTTAATGATTGAGAAGTTAATAATTGTTAATGATTGAGAAGTTAATGTTAGTTCTGTTTAAAGTTAGTGGAAAATAAATGCTAGTGAAAAGTTAATGTTAATTCTGTTTGAAATAAATGTTAGTTCTGTTTAATGTTAGTTCTGATTAATGATTAATAACTGTTAATGGTTGAGCAGTTAATGATTAGTTCTGTTTAATGTTAGTGAAAAGAAATAAATGTTAGTTTGACTTGTCCAATTAGTAATCTGCCTTGGTTAGTGTAATCAGTAAGAATTTGGTCACAATAAGAAAGATAGCACTTGCACCCCCTTGTCCCTGTGGAACTGACCTGTGCTTGCCCTGTGTTGCTTGCCGACACTGTGCACTTGCAGTTAGAATTTTTAGGACTGTTTTCCTAGTCACAACACTCATTCATGTGAGCCTTATACCTGTTTTGGGTGTTGCTGGTGAGCAGAAAACAAAGCCTACACAACATAGTGTACGAGAATTGCGAGCACTGGGATTGAAACTTTTTGAACTTTAAAGTGAAGCGTTGGTCTTGATTTTTCATGAGTTGAAATTTTTTGAACCCTAATAAGAAAGGATCCTTACGGATGAATGTCAGAAATGGAGTCTTGGAAAGATCTCGAGTAAGAAAACAGAGAAGATGAAGAGTCGTTAGTTTGTGGTGACACGGCAGGGTGGTGCTGCCAATACTGATGGCATATAATGAAACTCGAGAGAAAAAAGTCATGGTTTCTGTTTGATGCTGGTTAGATTAAAGATGGAGATTGACCGGTGAGTAATGAAGTAGAACATAGAGAAATAGGAGCTCGTGATGAAGAGTTATGCCAGTGATTGAGATGTTGGTTCATCAGGGATGCTGTTCATGATGGCAGTAATGTTGGTATACTTCCGGTGATTGCTGGAGTTGATCGTGGTGATGACGAGATCGAGATGAAGTCAGGGAGCCCGAGTCACGATGGGAAGATGAGAATCCCTTGCTTTGTTCCCAGTTGGTGTTCGGTTCATTGATTATCAGAAAGCTACGACATGTCTGGTACCTTCAGAGGTGTATCAACATTTGAACTTGATATTTGGGGTACACCAATTGAGAAACTAAGAGTAGTTGCTGATGCTATGACTGCTGAGATGCACGCTGGTCTTGCTTCTGAAGGGAAATTTGGTTGAGCAGGCGGTTGCTTATACAGGAGAGGATTTTGTGCAGGGGAATTTGGCTGAGCATGCGGATGGTTGTACAGGAGAGGATTTAGATAGAAAAGATAATTTGCATTACTTAAGGCAGTCGATGTGGTTTGAGCTTACTTCTGGAGAGAGTTATTACCGCCTACAAAAATTCGAGACTTCTAGTAGAAGGTTCTTTGCTGTGGAGAAGCTCTACGCAATGACTGAAGACCTATTCGACGTCCGTTCCTATCCTTCTTAAAAATTGACTCTCCAGGCCTATATTGAATTGTTGAGGGTTCCGGACCTGCTGGTTGTACAAAAATATTATTGTAAAGCGATTGCCGGAGCCATCAGGTGCTATATAGCATTGGCAGGTAGGTGAAAGAGGCGCAAGTCAGTAAAGCTGTTGGAGCATGTGTTTATTGTCTGTGTTGAAGCGTCCTCGGCTTACAGAATCATTTGATGGTCATGGATTGTCCTAGATGCAACCTTAAACACCGACTTGTATGAGAGTGATATACTGCCTTTTAGTGGAAATGCAATACGAGTTGAGGACGAAAATTTTTGTGAGGTTGAATGTACTTAAGGGGTACAATTCTGTTTCAGTTTCTCATAATTGAATACTTTGCGAATTTATTTCAAAGGAAAATTATAGTATTGCTGATTCTAGTCTCTCACGCAAATAAGTGAAATGTTGCTCGAATACATCGGAAATAGTATTCTCAGTTTGGAAGGGGTAGGAGGGTGGAGAATGTATCTTCACCCATCACAGCAAACATATTCTCCAGACGGTGCAGCACCAGCTGTTTTTGATGATGAGTACACGCAGCAACCACCTCATGTTTACGCTCAGCAAGGCGCCTTGTCTGGTTATAGTCAACCTGCTGCTCATGAAGCACCTGGATATGCTCAAGGTGGTCAGGTTGGTGGTCATGTGCCATATGGGACTACTCAAGCAGGTTACGGTGAGCATCCAGTTCCCAGTAGTAGTGCGGGCTACCGATATCCTAGGACTGTTGAAGCTGGAAACAACAATTATCCTTATGAATTGTTTGATGATTTTTCAGCTTAATTAACAATTAATCTCTGTGTTGAATCCCTGACTTGTGCTTGTATAAGCTATGCTAGGTGCCACACAGGAAACCACATAAGATCTTGTTAGTCAGGTAAATAAATTACGTGCAAAGATGAGGCGATGGATGCGGGAACTGGAACACTAGATTGTGTCAATGAAAGTGAGTCCTCCATCATGCAAAAACATACCTGGATGTACGATGATGTTTTGTGCTGAGAATTTCAACGAAAAGAGATGAGGATCATTTTGTGATGATTAGTTGTTGTACCCATTGATGCTATGCACTAGCTCAAAGCAAGAGGCAAGCCTTAACTAATTTTAAATCATCTAAATGTGGGGGATGTCTGTCATAGGAATGCTTAACGTGTTCAAGGCCTTTTGGCCAGTTTGTTTGCAAACGCACATATAGAATTTGCTGGATATTAATGCATATATTTCAGTATTCCATTGTTATATATTTTACAACCACTAACAAATCTTAGATGTTGAAGATTTGGCAGGAAACTAATGTGTTTTAACGTGGTCTAAAGGATCAGTAAGTAATCAAAAGAAATTTTGAGGACATAGTTTCTGTCTAACGTGTTTATGTGTTGTAAAAAAGATGTGCATATCCGCGTTTACCCTGGGAAATCACCAGGATGCTCTGATTAGAGGTCGAGAGATTGGAATGCATGAGGTACATGTTTAATTACAAATATGTGATATTTATTGCACTAACCTTAATTTTGAGGTAGCTATAAAGAATGTACTAGTGAATAGTAATGTGATATTTACGATTTGACTGAAAGACCGAGTTGATTGATATGATCTAAAGGATCTAAGTGAAACAGAAGATATTCTGAAGGAAATGATCTTTGTCAAACTCGATGCGGTTAATGTGTGTTGTAAATGTGCAGTATAACAGACATATACAAATACACTAGTATCTCAAAAGAATTACCGGGATGATCTGATCATAGACTTGCAATACGACTTGCAATACTTGAGGTACATCTTAAATTGTGTATGTAATACATATTGTACTGACCTTAAGAGATGTTGTTGTTTCAGGCTATGGATAAATCTTAGCCTATGTGTGTATACTCTTAAGGAGTGTTTGTCTAAGGAAGTCCTTAAAACAGACAAGATGAACTTGTATATTGAAGAAATCAAAGTTCGTGTGCTTTAATTCAAGCATAAGAGGAAGACGAATGATTACTAAGATGCTTCTTAGAAGATATTCCTATGTGACCGAAGCCTGTGGCCATCATTGCAGAAACTCAATTGACTATGTGAGTCTGAAGTAAATGAGCAATGACAAAGTCTAGACATACTCGAAGAAGGCTAATTCGGTAAGACAACTATACTCTTTAATGAAGTAATTTTAGTTGATTCGTGAAGTCAAAAAGAGGTCTCAGTAGACATGTAAAGTCAAAAGAGAACCTCACAGACTTAGGGAAGTCAACAGAAAAATTAGTGGTCCTTTGACGAAAGGATTTTCTAAAGAGATAGTTCGTAATTATACATCGAGGGGGAATGGGACTTAAGCTCATATAAAATAAACTTGCCATGAAGGATACTCAACCTTGCTGACTGGAGATCCCAAGATCAAGGTTTCGAATGAGACAACTAATTTATGGTAGGTAAAGGTAAACACTATCAGAGAATTATATTCTCTCTGTCCCTTCCCTATGGTGTAGATGTGATAGTGTGAATGCATGTGAAGGGTGACTTTAATAAGTCTTAATGAGTTCCATAGTTTCAATTTAAGATTGAAGTGGGGTGTAGCAGTGAACACTCTTAATGGAACTCACCTATCTGAATGAGGAAGTGGGTCGCTTTCTATGAGAATATGAGCTGATTCTCTAGAGCATTCTGAGAAACAAGACGTCCAGGGCCAAAATGGACACAACGGCGGAGCTTGGCAGCAACCGTCGAGATATCATGTGTGGTTGTTATCGCGAGTTACACCAAATGTTAGACAGTTCAAGACCTAATGGACACTGGCTAATAAGTAGTTCAGGTAAACTCTCACTAAGCAAAGGTTCAAGACCTTATGGACACCTATGCCTATTCATGATATTTCTTGTTTTCCGTGTTTTATTGTATTTTTATTCATGTGGGGGATTGTTGTAAAAAATACAGTTTTATGTGAATAAAAATTACTAATAAAAAGGTTTTTCCAAAAATAAAAACACCTTCCAAATTTTATCGGGTTAAGGTTTTATATATATGAAGAATTTTTTTTATTGCACGTATATATAGAAAAACCTCTCTTATATCCCCTAGGGTTTATAGTACTTCTTCTTCGTTTTTTCGATCTTTGATACGAGAGTTTAAAGTGCTAACGATTCGCGAGTTTTCCGCTGCCAAGTTCTAGAAGGACAAGTTTGAATGTGCTATTCAAGCTTGTTAAGATTGTTGTATCTTGGAGGCAGATGTACCCGTAGGGCTATAGCATCATCTTTTTAGAGTGTAGCCGGGCATTCTTGTCTTAAGGACAGTATGTTGAACATGCGCCTCAATCTACCATTACCGTTTTCTTGTTTCCATGATGTTTAGCAGGATGTTCAAGACATTAACAGTTGACTAAGGAGAACACACAAAAAATCAGATAAGTGCCTCTTATATTATTTAATTGTTTGGTTAATTTTTAATTGTTATTATCCAACACATCTTGGTTTCCTCCTCCAACATTAAAGTCTTATTCATTTCAGCCATCTCCTACCATACATATCAAAAATTGGCAGTACTTAACATACTTCTCGGTAGGGAACTAACGCGAAACTCGAGCTTTATGTGCGTCCATAAATGGAACGCTAACAAGCACATCATCTAAGAATAGTGTTGGAGAATTTTTTTTCTAATAATAGCAATGCAGTCGGACAACGGAAGAAACAGCCAATGGTGCGGGAAAACAATCATTATGCGGGAAAGCAATTATACGCATAATGATGCTAAGAAAACCGCATGACTAAATACAGGGCCATAGCAAAGTTTTTAGAGGTCTTAGACGAACTTATTGAAACGGGATCTATATAACATAAGTAAAATAAAATATTTTTGTTGACAATTCCTGTTTCGACTTTCCCATTCTCCATCCTTAGTATATAGTTCCATTAGAACCCCAAATCGGTAACGAATATGATCATGATTGAAGCATCTATCATACTTATAAAAAGTAAACCGAAAATTCTAACCTGTTTTTTTTATTGGACCTTTCTTTACCCAAATATCTCTTAAACTTTGGTTGATTTTGTTACTCCAATTTCTCGAATCATAAATATTCACTGGTTAATATTGGTTCTTTATTTTGTATAAATACATTCTCATCATTGTCCAAAAGTTCACCATTTGTCTCCATCTCAAAACTTTCCCACTATTCACCTCTGTCATTCATCGTTTTTCATGGTTGTAATCATTTAAAACTAAATATTTTTTATTTCTACTCGCAGAGAACTCTTAACTTTTTCGACAATTATTTTCGTCTTTCTTTTTGAAACATCACCCTTGCATTTTTGTCTTTCTAGGACTCATGATTGGAGATTTGGAATTGATATTTGGTCACTCCAAGAATGCAAATATGCAAAACCTGTACACAAACATCCCAAATTTATGTCCATGTCAGTTAACTAACAATTGCAATTTAATAATCATCATTTGGAAACAGTAACAATACAACATAAACCAAGTCTAAAGAGTAAAGATTTAAAAAGCTTGAACCAGTAAGTAAGATTTAAAAGATAATGGCCTAAAGCAGCATAACTAAATAAGAATTGGAAAGCAAAAAAAAAAAAAATACAGCTTGAATTGAATAGGCATTTAGCATGAAATAAAAATTAGTTGTTTCTCAAATTGAAAAATACTCAAAGTTCAATTTATTCTGATATACAGTTATCAAAAAAAGAAATTTTATTTAATTTTCCGTGGATTTCGTGTTTATCAGGAAATCATTATTTTTCAAGAGTTTCAAACGTATTGAATACTAACAACATTTAGAATTTGGGGGCCCGGGATTTTGGGGGACCCTGGGCCGTTTCCTAGCTAGCCTATAGCCAGCGACGACCCTGACTAAATAAACTAGTACAACCATTGTCACGGTAGGAGGACCAACTGAAGAAGAATCTGAAGATGGTACTTGTCTACGACTACTTTCGCCCCGTTTCAGAAAAAATGATATTTTTTTTAAGTTTCAAAAAAAATGATACTTTTATTCCGTTTCAGAAAAGTGATACTTTCGCCCCATTTCAGAAAATGTGATATTTTCGAGCGAAAGTATCACTGGTCCTAAAACGGAATGTGAAAGTATCACTTTTCCAGAAACGGAAAATTTGTCAATTGCGTGATGTGATATGCATCTTTCGTGGTGGTTTGCATAATGGCTATGCATTCAATTTTCAAAAATTGTGCCTTATGTGAAAGTATCACTTTTCTTGAAACGGGGGGAGTACATACGCGTTGTTTTGCAGTGCCTTGGGCACTACTCCATTTTGGAGGGGGACTATTATGTGATAAGAATGTCTACCCTATACTTATAAGGGGTGTCATAAAGTGTGGAAACTATTAATCTACCCTTAACCTAATTAAAATTAAATCTAGTATATATATATATATATATATATATAAATATATCATTAACGAAAAAAAATCAAAATCAAAATTACAACAAATGCGTTACTTTAAATTTTTCACAAATCCTTTACTATTAGAGGACATTTTCTTCTTTTCTTTCCGCTTCATCGTCTCGATTCAAAGAAATTTTCACAAACTCATTACTTGGTTGAAAAAATAAGTAGTAATCATAAAAATGAGTTGAAAATGGAAGTTGCAGAGAGAAGTTCGGCTAGGAATTGCGTGAAACAGTTTGTCGAACTAGCCGAACTCAACTTTAATGAAGTTTTTTCTTTCATAGAAAAGTTCGGTTACGTTGCAAGTTTTTTTCATTTTTTTCCTAGCCGAACTTTTAGTTCAGTTAGCTCGCAATTTTTTTCTCCTAACCGAACTTTTCTCTGAAAACCTATATATTGAGTTCGGTTACGTCAATTTTTTTTCCTAGCTGAACTTTTATTTCGATCACGTCGCAACTTTTTTCATTTTTTTCTTAGTCGAACTCTGAAAGAAAAAACTCCATTAAAGCTGAGTTCGACTACCTATGTTTTTAGAAACATTATCCGAACTACACTTACATATGAGTTTGGCTACTGTTCTTCAGATGTCGTAGCCGAACTTTATTTTCATGATCGATATCAGTTTATAAATTTTTATTTTCGAAAGTTTTGGCAAATTCAAACAACAATAACTAAATTTGAAGTAACCTAAATATTTGAAACCTTTATTTCGAAATCAACCATCTTTACAAAAAAAAAAAAAACAAACAAACCTTGTTCTTCCCAAAAATGATTCTTCTAAAACACCCGACTAATTAATCTAACCTCACTAATCACTAATTCATAACTAATCTAACTTAATTATTTAACTAATCCTTACACTAATTAATCATTATCCTAACTAATTTAACTACGAAGGTAAGTTTGGTATTAACATAAATACTTAGATAAGGGGTGACTTAGGATTACTTCAAATATTCATCCAAAAAAATAAATAGTAGTCCCCCTTCAAAATGGAGTAGTGCCCAAAAACCGGTTCCTGGAAGAAGGTCTTGTTAGTCTGGCGTTGGATTTTGTGCATCTCTAAGCCCAACTAATTTTCCAGATCCTAATGCTCGCGCTGCGCTGTTGCCCACACTCGTAGGGGTGAGCATTTTACCCGTAATCCGTGGATTTAACCGAGATCAACCGTATTTTTGCGGATGGATGTCCAGACCGTTCGCTAATCGGTTGGACGCGGATGAGATTTTTGGAAGCCAATGGATTACGAATTGAGCCCGGATGCAACCTTGAAAATCCGTTGTACATCCATATCTGTTGGATTAAGAGCATTTATATAGTTTCTAGGAAATATATAAATAGTTTTGGAATTTTTAAGGTATTTGCTTGGAATATTGTCCATGGAATTTCTATATTTATATACATATGTAAAATGTATCGGTTCTATAAGAAGTCATCTATATTGACTTTACTTTTTCATTATAAATTTTAAGTAGCACAAATTCATTGGACTATCCGCACCCAATCAGTGCAACCATTAGATGCAAATCCGTTGGATGTTTGATTGAATGTGGATGCCAAATTAAAAAATCCATAGTGAATCAGATTGGATGCGGATGAGTTAAAAACTGGTCCATACGGGGGCCATGCCCACCCCTACACGCTCCCTTGATAATGTGGACAAGAGGGAGTTGACTTAGTCAATTTAACAAAGCATATGTCATTTATGGCTTGGAGGAGGAAAGTATTAATTGTTGTGTCTCAACCTTTATTCTCTTTCTCTAAATTTATTGGTTTCTTTCTTTATTTCTTTTTGAGTTGCAACTGCTCAGAAGAATTGTAAGACTCTTTTACTGCTATGTTCATCTCTTTTCCTTTTTTCCATCCGAACCCTTTGAGAGATAAATTGGTTCTTCCAAAAGGAATAATGGGTATTTACTACTTTACAACTGAGGATAAGAGTAATAGGTTCTGTACTTTACAGAGCTACTAAAGACCTATTGCTAAAAAAATCATGATGATGTTTCGTCTTGGCAGAGCCTTTGGTAAAAAATCGGCGAGCTGTCTGGTAGACTAAAGAACCACGAGCAACTGCTCATTTTGGCAGATGGCAGAAGAATTGTACGACTCTTCTGATAGCCTCTATTAACAGCGGACGTGTTAGTAGTATGCAATAGGTTCTCAGCTGAATTTGATTTCGAAAAAAAGGTAGTGGGTTATTTATGTTATTTTTACGTGTCTGTAGACTCTGTACTCTACTGGGCTAGCTACTACTGCCGATCTACATATTCCACGAGGGGTATCACAATTTTTGGTTAATTATGAGGGGGGAGCTGTTTCTGCTAGAGGGAAGCTGGTTTTCTGGTGGAAAAAAAAGAAGCACTGTCCCCTTATTATTTAATTTGCGCGTATCAACCTATAACTCCACTTTCCACACTCAGTGATCTTGTTTATTGAAACGACGACGTCACTTTGTTTGTCTTTTTCTTTTGTCTTTTTTTTTGTTCTAGTACTTTTCTGTCTCTTCTTGCCCCTCGAGTCCCTTCGTATTCTTGGTGCCTCGCAGCCACACGGTGAATGGACAAGGCTATATGCCACTGGTGCATATGACTATGTCGCAACATGGAGTTATTGGTTTTGCAGGGTTTAGTGGCTGTCCGCTATTATAAGAGAGTAACATCTACTTAGTGCCATGTAAGTCAGATGGTTGATGATTTGTAACGAAAAATAAAACGGTATCAAATGCTTGTTCCCAAACACTGAAACGAAGAAGTTTCATACCCCAATTAACGGAAATGATCAAACATCTCAGTTCATAATATGTAATGAATTTCAATTAAACTTGGTTCTCTCGTTGTTTTTGTTTTTCTTTTATTGAAAGAGAAATTTATTAGAAAGAAGAATGTACAAAAGCTTTCAAAGATAGATTACAGAAAGAAGAAGAAAAAGAAAAAATTAAGAAAAAAATTACATTTCAGTTGAAAAAACAGAAAATAGGTTATTTGTCCAAATATTTTTAAAACATGTTTCTAATGGACGAGTAAAAATTAGTATGGGTGCAATGGATACCAAAAAAATTAGCAAGGATGAAATTGGATTCATCCTGGCTTAAACTTAAAAATAGCGAGGATGAAACTGGATGCATCCTGATGTAAATTAAAAATAAGAAAAAGTATTTGACAATGGGTAGGATGAAACTGTTTACATCCTGGATATTTTTACATTTTTGTCCATTTGAACAGTATCAAAATCTAGATGTCTTTTTCACTCGAGAATTGTTGTTTTGGTCTTTTTAACCAATTTTATGTTGAAAAAGTGCTTGAAAAGTTAGGAATCACAACTGTTCCAAAAGCAGTAGCCCAGCTTCAATGAAAAGATCTCCATCTGTTTTAAAGAGATAACCTTCTTCAAAAATACGTGAATTTCGTTATTTCCACAAAACCCAACATACTGCAGCTGGAATTAACTCCCAAAAGACCCTAGCAGAAGGAGATAAGTTTGCATTGTGCCAACAATGAGCTAGGTTATAAAGAGTTTTTGGAAAAGACCAATACCAATCATAAGTAGGTAATAACTTCCACCAGACCTTATGTGCTACCTTGCAATGTAAAAGTCACTTGCAGATTCATTACAATCACCACAAAGAATACAGCCATCATCCTTATAAATTCTTTTTCATGCCAGCATATCAATAGTATTAAGTTTACCATGCACAATACACCACATGAAGAAATTAACCTTAGGAGGAATGTTCGATTTCCGAATAAAAGTATAAGGAAAATTTTCAATACATGCAGATTCATTCAGCTTAGAATACAGAGATTTAACGTGATTTAACGTCTCTGTTTGTTGCTGCAGATTCATTCAGCTTAAAATATTTGTCGCTGTTGTAATTGCAACGTGATTTAACGTCTTTGTTTAAACTCCCTTAGGAAACCGTTTTGTAAGAAACCGTTTTGTAAGAAAATCACTTTTCATTGTGATTGCTTGCGGGCAATAATATTTCTAAGCATCACAATCAGTTGATCAGTAAATGCATTTTTCTTTTTATGAGCTTGGATACGGTGTAATATTTCAACTTCATCACAATAATTGTACTTTTCGACGATAATGATTATTCCCTTATAGCCTGTTTGGATATTACAAAATAGAAATAAAAGTAGAAGCCACTGAAACTAGTGCACTAAAATATTTTTATTAGTGCCTCATAAAAATTCACCAAAGTTTTCACCCAAATGGGAAGGGTCGTATATAATTACGAAGGCATATGACAGCGGGTACTACAAGATTATCAAGGAAGTTGGAGGAAAGCTATAGGCAGTCATCAACAGGAAGTGGCTCAAGACATACTACGCCTAACCACTACCTCACAGCATGTTACACCATGGCGCGGCAATCCAGGCACTCTTTTCGCTTTCTTTTCATTTTCAATTATCAAGTTTCAATGCAATCTCAACGGATTAATGAAATTCCTTTATTTCTCTGAAACAAGTAAAAAAAAACTTACATCTCATAACACGAGTCAGAAAAGCCCATCCAACAGATTGTAATCCCTAGAAAGTATCATCTTTAACCGACTCTGATACCTTTCAGTCATACTCTTCGAATTCCGGATTGATTCTTCAACTTTTTGTGACTCCATATCCAAAGCTTTCTCTTCTTCTAGCATAGATTTCGTAACAGGAACCACACCAGCAAGAATACCGGCTCTGTCGACTTTCAGAATATCAAGACGATGTCGCAACCAACTGACGTTGAACTCCATAGATTCACAGGTAGACACCATATTCTCCCACTTTTGAATAGCCGATTCCGCGACAGCGCGGATAGACGGACTCTCCATTTCGGCGACCATCGTCAAGAGACAATTCACTATGGAAACTAGAGCAGACGAACAATACTTCACGACGCCCCTGGTAGCAATGTGACCATATATCCTCCATATCCTCTTGTAAAGTCATGAATTCTTTCCGCACCAGGAACCCACCGACGTTCCGGTAGTTGGAGGAAAGACACCTCATACGGGTCCCAAACGACAAACCTGCATTGGGATACTCATGACAAGAAATTCCTAAATCGGCGTTCTCCATATCTGCAGCATTTGACGGGATTAGGCCTGAAGGAAGAGGGGTGACCAAATCATCTTCATCAATAATGGTAATGCATGCTCCGACAGGATATCTCTACACAGAAGAAAACTATTTTCATTTATCGGAAAACAGTAAAACGTATGTTGATCAGTAAAAACATACCGGTATAATCTTCTCGACCCGAAGAACCCTGATTGGGGTACTTTTGAAAGAGTCAATCCTCACGTGTTTTCCTGGAGAATCTAGCTGACTCGAAGATGATTCACTTTTGATCGACATGATGAGGAGAGGTAGACTCGACAAGAAGAAACCTTTGTTGTAAAACTGGGAAGACGATACAACTTCACCGGGCATAAATACTGGGGAACCCTAAAGAAGGAAAGATGAAAACAAGAAGTAACGGGTGTAACGTTTCCATATTTTTGAAAAAGGAAAGAATTCCCTGATTAAAGCCGTGCGTGAAGAAAGGCAATCAGACCCACAAGAACAAGTCTTGCCACTCCCAAGGCATACGCGTTTTCCTTGCTAGCACCGGCCCTACCAAGTGCTCAATGCCGGCCTTGTCAATCCACGCTAGCCATGCCATCCCAGCCTTGCCTTTCCACGTCATCCATGCTTTCCTCGCCGCGCCCTCCATGTTTTCTTTACCAGCGCCGGCCTTGCCATGCTTAGTCCATGCCCTTCCGTGCCAGCGCCTTCCTTCCAACACCAGCCTTGCCAATTCGCGACAGCCATGTAGTCCGCTACACTCTCCTTTGCCAACGTCATGCTCTGCCAAATGACCCACGCCTATTCTAATCCCATTTGTGCTGACAAGCCCCATTAGTGACAAGTCTATGCTAGCATCTCCGCCTCGCGTTCCAAAGCCTGGCCCCAAAGACACCTAGTCATACTGGGATTTGTGCAAAGCTACTAGATGCGAGGATCGTGGATTCTTACTTACATCTCGAGAAAGTTTAGACAAATCTCCTCATCCCTCTTTCACGACTTACTATCTCATTTCTATCCTCGTCTGTCACCATCTTATGCTTACCTCGCAACAAGGCCGTGTTCCAAGCTAAGCAGGGGACTTAATGTTGATGGTGGTTTTAGAACAAGGGGTAAAACTGTAAAACCTCACGTATAGCATGAATTCACCGGTGACACTAGCACATTTATTAGAGCATTTAACGTGCTTATGTAAAAATTACCAAGGTACCCTTTTTCAAGTACTGAATTAGGGTTTCGATACACGAAAACCTAAATCCACGCATACCGCGCAACCATTGCGCAAAAACATGGCAAACATGCTAAACGCATGTACCGTGCAATCATCACGCAAAACATAGAAATCTCATGCATCGTGCAATCATTGCGCAAAAGCATGGAAATCATGCCACTCACACATACCGCGCAACCACCGCGCAAAAGCATGGCAAACATGCCAGAATGCACGTATCGTGCAACCATCACGCAAAACATAGCAATTGCACATATCGTGCAATCATTGCGCAAAAGCATGACAAACATTCCAAATGCACGCACCGTGCACTCATCGCACAAAACATAGCAATTGCATGTACCATGCAATCATTGTGCAAAATATGGCAATTATGCCAAACCGTAAATAAACGCACAACCATTGTGAAAAATGTGGCAACTATGCCATACAACAAAAAAAACGAGCAATCATTACACCACGTATGGCAACCATGCCCAAAATCACGATAACGCGCGATCATTGAGCTAAATATGGCAACCATTCCAAAATCCCATAAACACACCATCATTGCACAAAATGTGGCAACCCTACCAAAACGCGCAACCCTTGCGCCTTAGCATGCCATTGGCACATGTCTTGCAACCCTTTTCACACGCCATACCAACCTAGGGCCAAGGATTACGACACACGCCATTGCACATGCCGTGTAACCCTTGCACACGCCATACCAACCTAGGGCCAAGGCTTGCCACACGCGCCATTGGCACATGCCGTGTAACCCTTGCACATGCCATGCCAACTTAGGTCCAAGGCTTGCCACACGCGCCATTGGCACATGCCGTGCAACCCTTGCACACGCCATGCCAACCTAGGGCCAAGGCTTTCCATACGCGTCATTGGCACATGCCGTGCAACCCTTGCACACGCCATGCAAACCTAGGGCCAAGGCTTGCCACACGCGCCATTGTCACATGCAGTGCAACCCTTGCAACTTGGCATGCCATGCCGTTCAAACCTAGGACCAAAGCTAGCACACGCTCATTTGGCACATGTCGTGCAACCCTTGCAACCTGGCATGCCATACCATGCAAACCTAGGGCCAAAGCTAGCACACGCTCCATTGGCACATGTCATGAAACCCTTTCAACTTGGCATGCCATGCCGTGCAAACCTAGGGCCAAGGCATGCCACACATGCCATTGGCACATGCCGTGAAATACTTGCACTTTGGCATTACCACTCGCACCCGACGTGCAACCTAAGGCCAAGGCATGCCACACATGCCATTGGCACATGCCGTGCAACACTTGCACTTTGGCATTACCACTTTCACCCGACGTGCAACCTAAGGCCAAGGCATGCCACACATGCCATGCAACACTTGCACTTTGGCATTACCACTTGCACCCGGCGTGCAACCTAGGGCCAAGGCATGCCACACATGCCATTGGCACATGTCATGCAACCCTTGCACTTTGGCATGCGGCGCCTACATCAAAGGCCAAGATTCCTCTTAAGATGCAAAATCTCAACCGTCGAAGGTCGCCACTGAGCCGGCAAGTATCTCAAGCTCAACTTATCAAACACCAGCGACATGCTACATGTTTTCCACGAAAATACTCGAGACATCAAAACGTATCTCACAAACTGGGGGATGCTCATTAGGGTATTGGTTTGGCGGTCTACAGCGTGCGGCATACACAAATGTCTGTTTCAAGACAGTGTCATAAGAATAAAACGGTTAGTAAATACAGGAAGCAATGGTGGAACGCTCTTTCATTATGGAACATCAATTCCATCAAATTCCATCAATTCCATCAATACCAACCGTTATCACCTCTTCCCATTGACCTCATCTGTTTCTTTTCTTACGGGGCCAGAGTACGTTTCACTTAAACTTGTATAAATAGGTCTTACCTATTTCCACCGAAATACAAGTTTTTGGTCAAGGGGAAATACAACAATCAGAAAGGCAACTCTTGCTAGATTTCTCAAAGCTTTCATATTCTAATACAAGTCAAGCACTACTCTTCTAGAACTTCTATGGTATCAACACTCTCTTCGCTTCCCTCCCTAAACCAGCCCTTCTCCTCCTCTTTGTGACCGAAGCAAATCCGGAACGACCATTTCTTGGTTTAGGCCAGATTTGTATAGATTGACCTCTCGAATATAAAGTACTCCCGTGCAGTATATTTGTTTAGGGTTTAGATTTGTTTCTCACTTACTCACCGAAATTACCAAAATCAGCAGAAACGGTTTTTTCCTACAAACACCAGGTTAACGACTTAAAGACTTCACTGGGATTGTGAAGCCAGGCCGAAACTAATTTTATCATAGTTGTGTGATCTGATTTTGATCTTCTATCGTACGAGTACAATCTTTCATTGGCTTTAGATCGTGAGAGTTCTCCGATAAGCAAGATAAAGAAATCGCAAACATCTTCGTCTCACTGTTTGTGATTCCTTGACAAACCGCCTTTGTAGTCAGGAAGGCTTGTTGAGATGTAAATTATTAATCTAGGATGTTCTTCGAGAATATAAGACCGGATTATCAATTGGTTCCTGTTCACCTTGATTTCATATCAAAAGACGGAACAAAACCTAGGGTTTATCTGTGGGAGACAAATTTATCCTTTGATAGACTTTTCTGTGTGATGCGGATTTGTTTACTGCTAAATCCTGCGATTTTGGATCGTAGAAACTCTTAGTTGTGGGTGAGATCAGCTAAGGGAATCAAGTGCGCAGTATCTTGCTGGGATCAGAGGCGTATGAGTGCAACTGTACCTTGGATCGGTGGGAGACTAATTGGGGTTCAACTATAGTCCAGTCCGAAGTTAGCTTGTAGTAGGCTAGTGTTTGTAGCGGCTTAATATAGTGTATATTCAATATGGACTAGGTCCCGGGGTTTTTCTGCATCTGCGGTTTCCTCGTTCACAAAACTTCTGGTTTCTGTGTTATTTCTTTTCCGCATTATATTTTATATAATTGAAATAATACAGGTTGTGCGTTAAGATCATCAACTTCTCTAATCCGACCTTTGGTTGTTGATTGTAGTTGATTGATCCTTGGACATTGGTCTTCGGTACCGTCCAAATTATTCCTTGTGATTGATTAAAGACTCGCTATTGTTTTAGCTTGAATAAATCAAAACAAGTGAGAGATATTAACTCCTTGAGATACTTTTTATCTAGATTGAGTCTGACTGTCTAGTTGATTCTCTAGCAAAGTATTTCGGAGTTAGTCCATACATATTGCTAATCGAATTATTGGGTGGTGTTGTTAGACCCCCGCTTTTTCAGTCAAAATCGTAGCCTTGATGGATAGTTTGTGATGTATGTCTTATGATTTAGGACCAAGTACAAAGGATCAAAGGAACTTGCAGCTATCTCATACCACTCAAATCTCGTAAAATCCTTCTCTTCTATATAAGTAAAATTAAAATCTAAGGATCAAAGGAACTTCTCTTCTATATAAGTAAAATGATAAAAATTAAAATCTAAGGTTACTGCTAAGGAATCCGTAAAATGTTTTTTAGCAATCTGCTTTCCTCTTTGATTGTATAACCGCCAAGTAATAACTAGTGAACTTTAATCTTTACATACGTACATGGATAGGGAAGTTATAATTCTTATTTTGAGTCATATCGCATAAGTTGTCTTATATTTTCGTAACTGGCATAGATAATAGTTTTTGTTGATGATTATTTTTCCGATGAAAATCTTGTATCTTAGTGCCTCTAACACTGAGATCGTTATTTTTAACTTCTTTGTTCGTAACTAGCAAGAAAATAGAAAAATATTGGGATCAAATTTACTGGGATACAAATCTACTTTATTCGTAACTGGCGAGTAAATTTTTTAATGTACTATAAAATCTTTCTCTTGTGATTAGAGTAAGGTCGCTCCTGTTTTTCTTTCGGTACATCAAATGGGGAGAGTTCATTTTAGACTTGTGCTTAATTGTCATATCTTTGTGGGGATTTCGTATATGGAATTGTAGGAGATGCTTGTGATAGAATTTTTATGGTTTAGCATCAAATCATTTTTAGTTTAATAAAACCGGATTAGCCTCATCTTAATCAAGTGTGTGTATTAAGTTTAAATCATTTACTAAAGGAAGAACTTTCTGTTCTGTGGGATGTGTACATAAGGCCAAAGTACATCAAGTTAATCCATAAAATGGGCATATTAGTGTATATTTTCAGTTAAGGGACGTGTCTCCACCTAATGATGGCTGAGTGGATGACACATGTCTAAGTCAGTTGGAGGTGGACTCCCTTCTAACCTTATTTGAAGTAATTTTATTCCATTAGAAAGATAAGGGTGATAGAAGTGGACGAAGAACTTCGAAGTAAAAGAAGAACTTAGCTTAGAGTGTTATGTTATAAGTAATTGTCATCAAAAACAACTGTCTAAGATGTTCATAACCTAGTATAAGGTATTATCTTGCTATACTTGTCTGTTGTTGTTGATGGAACTAAAGGTATCTTCTGTTAACAACTGTCTAGTCATCAATAAGGTAAAAGTCAGGTATATCTTAACTCTCCTATTACTTCTTTGTCATGTATTGATTGTATTACTTGATCTTGTATAGCAGCATGTATAAGCATGAAGTAGTTGTATGCAAACATGATGAGGTTAAGCATAAAACATGGTTTCTTCCTGTCCATGTTCATGTTAATGTTTCTATATGTAGAGCATGTAATCCTAGGAATAAAGTAAATTGTATCTATCATCCTAAGTTGTGATTTATAATCCTAATTATGTAAAGTATGTTAAATCTAATAAAGTACATCTTAAGCATGATTAGTGTCTGAGATTCTAGCAGCTTGTACCTATATATCTCTTTGATTCAAAGACCGAGTTTTCTTGGTGAAATCGTTTAAATAAATGCTGGTATGTATCTAGGTCTGTCAACGGATAAAAATATGCTGGATATTTGGCAATACCAATAAGGTTAAGGGTAAGGGTTATCGGATATCCGATAATATCCGTCGGAATCAAAAATTCCATATCGATAAGGTTAAGGATAAGTTATCGAAAATCGGATATTATTCCGATAATTTTTGTTATCTACTCATGATACAAAAAACTTCCAATAGTTGCTGATAATTTCCGTTAATATTCAATAATTTCCGATAGTTTCCGTTAATATTAGATAATTTCCGATATTTACTTCGAAGAGATGTAATCAAATGGCTAAAGAGTAAACCTAAAGGGTATTAGGTACCGAAAATTTTATGATATAGTTATACACTAACGGTATCGGATGTTAACCTAATGGAAACTCCCTTAACCGATAACGTTATGTTAAAAAACGGATATCCATTACGTTAAGGTTATCGGATATCGGATAACCATTATGTCGGATATTAACCTAACCGAATCTGTATATTCGGAAACGGCTACCGGATTTCGAATATCCATTGATAGCTCTATATGTATCCTCAAGTCTTGAAACTGAAAAGGCGAGGGTACCCAAATATACCTCAAGCTAAAACTTTTCCTACCTATAATTCCTTTCTCCGAAATTGATTGTCTATGGACTGAGTCGAGACAAAGCAACTAATCGGTTCACACTTCGTGTGATCGTCAATGGATACGAGATCGAGACAATGCAACAACGAAGTATGTTTAATTGATACAAAGGCTCGGACTTAACCAAACTAAATAGGATTGCTTATCAAGTAAACATGAATTAACATTTGTGTAATTTATTTTAATTATAATAAAACAATTATAATGCGGAAAATAAAAATAAATGACACAGCAAGATTTTGTTAACGAGGAAACCTAAAATGCAGAAAAACCCCGGGACCTTGTCCAGAATTGAATACTCTCAGGATTAAGATAACACATCTCTAGCTCGTATATTTACCTAAACTGATCTCATACATTTGTGATATGCAGGCCCATTTCAATATCTTTCTTGTTCAAGACTGTACCAAAATGCTGCAACCAAAGCCTTTCCTGCTCTTAGTTTCTAGCTTTTTTGACGTTCCCAGAATGCGTGTCTGTTGCAAGAAGACAACTTTGGTAGTTTGGCTAGATTAAATTTTTATTTTGTTTCGTATGTTTTTCTATAAGCATCACTGGATTTAACAAGATTATTTTTTGAGAGATGCGTGTTCTACATTTCTGTTCTTGGTTAGCTTGTCCAGAGTGGAGTCGCTGGTTTCCCAGGGATTGATTGATTGAATGTACTGAAACTCGTCATCAGGAAATTCTACTATTGCTTACTTTGCATAGTAGCACATCCCATTTTGTTCATGCCATTTGGCTGGCAACTGACAATATGCTTATTTAATTATGTGTTTTAGATGTGATTTTTTAAATTTTGGTTCTTTTTTTGCATTAAGCACTTTCTGGATGAAAAACAAAAACAACAGTTAGTTCAATACATTTATCACTCGGTGTTTTGTTGACTTGAGTTAGAGCACAATGCTATTAGAACCCTGTATGTAAAAGAAGCGTCACAAAAGATTTTACTGTAGCTATTTGGAAGAACTTGAGTTGTTTTAGAACTAGCAATATCTCATCAGGTGTGTGAGTAGCTCTCTGCAGATGAGATATTACTGGTTTCAACAGATAAGTGAGCGGCTAGCCCAGAAGTGATGCTTGGGATAACATTTTTCCTTGAAAATTTTGGAAGCATATGTCATTTGGTGGTTTTATAATATCTAACAACTTATAAAAAATTATTGGAGAATGGACTCAAGTGGTTCACAATGAAAACATGTGCATACTACTCCGACGATTAGAATTACTTAGAAGAATCTGTCAATGCAACAACACCAAATAGTTGGACAAAATCCAAATGAAACAATTGGCTGCAGGAAGTAATTCTGAATGTTTGATTGTGCACGAAGAGGCACTATGACAATCCAATGATGGTCACAGAAAAATTTGAATTCAATAAGACTAGTGAACTACTTCAAGGATTAGGTAACTAGTTCATCCAAATTTTACCGACACATCCTTGGTGCAATAATGGTGGAGAAATTAATCATTGGCTTCAGATAGAATGCACAAACAACTGCAGACATCAAGTTCCTTTTTTTTTTGAAACTGGAAATTTGATTGATAAGTGTCAGAGATTACATGTTTTGCATCCTCTTTTAATTGAGGTAAAATGTCTTCAGATATAACTAAAATCCAGACACTACTTAAACAAGATACTCTAGCTAATTTTGCTAAGAGATCTGCTACCTTAGTTTTTCCTTTAGGCACATAAAAACATTCCCAAGAAGTTTTATTCTTAATAGGGTTAATTTGCGTTACATCCCCTGAAGAAGATCATAATTTGAGTTACCTCCCCTACAAAACAAATATTAGTAAAACCTCCTCTCGTCACTTTTTCCATCCAAACCCGGTTAGTTGAGAAGATCATAATTTGAGTTACATCCCCTGGAGAAGATCATAATTTGAGTTACCTCCCCTAAGAGCATCCAGCTGTACGAAGCAGCTGACTCAGCTAACCGGGTTTGGATGGAAAAAGTGACGAGAGGAGGTTTTACTAATATTTGTTCTGCAGGGGAGGTAACTCAAATTATGATCTTCTCTAGGGGAGGTAACGCAAATTACCCCTTCTTAATAATACACTTAATACCTAAAAGGAAATTAAAAAAATTCCAATCTGAATTGAAGTCTTCCTTTGTGTGTCCAGTTCAAAAATCACTTTATCCAGCATCATATCTTCTGCCAGTTGAATTTCTTGCCACAAACCTTTATACTCCACCTCTTCTGGACTCTGCGCTGTCTCTAAGAAGATGCATTTAGACCCGCTATGTGTACCTGCGAAATCATGAAATATTAGTCCAATGCCTCCTGTTTTAGTAGCATAATTAGTAGATCTGGGTGTTATGGTGTTTTTTACCACTGGAGAATAAAGCATTCTACTAAAACCTTCCATGCAGATTATGAAGAGATACAGAGATAAGTTGTCACCTTGTCGAAGACCTCTTGTTGGATGGATAATTTCAATTGGAGATCCATTCAGAAATACAGAAATTGTGGTTTTTGAGATGCATTGATTCACCAACTGACACTATTTTTCAAAAAAAACCCAGCTTGTGTAGGATGTTGATGATGAATTTTTGTTTCATTCTGTCAAATGCCTTTGACATTTCCAACTTCATTGCAACTACTCTATATAAATCTTTGTTGATCTTCATATATTGAATGAATTCATGTGCTATTATGGTATTATCCATTATATTTCTTCCGGTGACATGAGATGCTTGCCAATGGGAAATTATCTTATGCAGTAAGGGTTTCTATTTATTTGTCATGATTTTTGAAATGGTTTTGTATGATATATTGAAAAGGCTTAGTAGTCTGAAGTCTGATGGAGATTGAATACAATTATTTTTTGGTATAAGTGTTTGAAAAGAGTGATTGAGTTCTTTGAGAATTTTACCACTTTTGAAGAATTTTTTCTCCATTTTGACTACATCAACACCTACAATCTCCCAACTTTGTTGATGAAAACCTGCTTGGAAACCATCTGGGCCTGGACCAGACCATGCCTTTATTTGAAACACATAGTCCATAATATCTATATCAATTGAAATTTTAGTTAACTTTTGGTTCTCAGAGTCCGTGATGCATGGAGAAATGAGGTTCATAACTTCTTCATCTTCATTGGGATACTGATTGTGGCAATTTCTTGGAAATGTTCCTTTATAATCTTAGCTATATCTTCTCTGGTATACTCTTGTTCTTCAATGAGTAAATTTGATTGCATATTATTCTGTAACTAGACTGAGTATGTGATATCTCTGAACTCTTGTATTGATACTTGATCATATTTTCTCTTAATTGTTGAAAAACAACTTTATTCTTCATCTCATACAAATTCTTTAGATGATTTTGTAGTCTTTGAAACTCCTTTATAACTACCTGTTGTTGACTGAGATTATGCTGGATTTGATCTTGTGTTTCCTTGATTTTTTGTATTTATATCTCCATACTCTTTGATTCTCCATACTCTTTGACACCTATCTTGGTTGCTCTGATCTTGCTTGTGAATTTATAAGCTTCAGTCCCGTGCTTGTTACATCTTCATTTTCTCCTGATTTCCTCATTGTAATTGTTGTTTAGTAGCCAATGCTCATAAAGTATACATGGTTTGTTTAGAATTTCACATTGAGGGTTGGTGGTTAACAGGATTGGTGCATGATTTGAACCTGAAGGAATAAGGTTTTTGAGAATGACATTAGGAAATAAATTCTTCCGTGATGGCATGCATATGGCTCTGTCTAATCTGGTTCTGACTTGATTTAATTGATTTTTGTGATTTGACCAAGTAAATGGGAACCCTGTATCAGGAATGTCAATGAGACCCTGAAGTCCCCCATTATTATCCATGGTAGATTCATGTTTTTACCCATTTCCTTTATAAATCTCCAATGAACCTGTCTCTCATTATTATAAGACCAGTTGTACAAACAAGTGAGAAACCATTTCTTATTAAACTCATTATTTTTATGATCACATTATCCATGTAGTTAGAGGAGTGAACAAATTCTAAATCTAAACCATCTTTCCATAACAATGCTAGACCCCTAACCTAATTCTATCCTCGCTGCACCAGACATTAGGGCATCTCATTTGTTTTAAAAGATTATGAAGCTTTTTTCACTGTTGATTTTGTTTCAGATGGGAAAATCACATCAGGATTGTAATTGAAAATGCAGTTCTTAAGATGGTCTATGGTTAATTTATTACCTAAACCTTGGAGATTCAAGCAACGATTTTCAATTTATTTGATTTTGGGAGTTTAGCACAATAAAAACTAATAGGAGAAATAAGATTTTGTAAATTGAAGAGAGAAAAGTTAAGAGCCGGTATAATTTTTATTGATTTGTAAATTTAAGAGAGAAATGAGTGCAAAATAATATTTTAAAATTTCCTCAAACAAAAAAACGACATTCTTAAAACTATTTATATAATTTTCTGTACGGAAAATGGATCATTTGTCCAAAAAAAATTAAAACATGGTTCAAATGGACGAGTAAAAATTAGTATGGGTGAAATGGACACAAAAAAAGTATTTGAAAATGGATAGGATAAAACTGGTTACATCCTGGCTATTTTTATATTTTTGTCCATTTAAACAACATCAAAATCTAGATGTCCTTTTCACCCAGGAATTATTGATCTTGGTCTTTTTAACCAATTTTGTGTTTTCTTTACCACTTGCGAGAAAAAGATCACCGAGCCCATACACAAAAGTAATTGGATTCAAATATCGTGATTATTGGCAGCCATGAGAATCGTATCATTAGTTGTTGGTCGTGGTAGTAGAAGAAATAGGACCGACTGGCTTTGTACCTTTGATTGATTGTTTCCCTCGATGTCCGATAAACACCCACCCATTATCACACAAAAAACAACTTGAAAAACCCAATGAATTGAGCGACTGAAAGAACCATAGAGAAAAAATACTCAAGAATTTCACTGCCGGATACAATTTTTTTTTCTAATAAAAATTACGAAGAATTGAAACTGAAAAAAATTACAGAAAGTTATTCGAAGTACTGGTTTCTACCAACATATTGACCGAGTTAAAACTTACAACTGAATTTGAACGATCACAAAGTAGAATTGATAAAGTCAGGCATCTACAGCCATTGATGTTTATGTATTCCCCCTTGCATACTTCTTTAGCCAATGACAATTTCATTGCACGCATCTTCTATTATTAAACAAAGACCCCAATCTAGATAGGGGTTTGTGTGTGAAAAACCAAAGCGTATTTGTTTATCTTCTTTTTTTTTCATGAGAAACACACAAATTTCATTAAGAGAAAAGATCATTACAAATTTTAGCTAATGGTTCTTCCCTCAAAACATTTTGTAAGAAATGAGGAGAGGAAAACCAAATGTCTTTTAAACTAAATCGCCTGGCTCGACGTGCAAGTCGATCTGCAATCTTATTCTTAGCACGCTTAAGATAAACTATCCTAGAGTTCACACAACTGGAAATTGAAATCTGAAGACGGTCACTGACGAAGAGGACTCTGGAGAGATTTGTTAATCTACTAACCTGGTTTCTTAATTTTACAAGAGGAAGTAAGAAATTACAGAATTCTTTTGAAGGCATCCTCAGCAAATATTTACGGAGTAGTAAAAGAATTGTTTATAAACCTTGTGTTTTGAAGAAACCAAATGGCTAATTGTTTGTATACACATGTGAGCAGTGATTCAAAATAAAATGGTCTAAACTAACCCCTTGTTCACAGAATGATGGTCACAGGAAAATTTGAATTCAATAAGACTAGTGAACTACTTCAAGGATTAAGTAACTAGTGCATCCAAAGTTTACCGACACATCCTTGGTGCAATAATCATTGGCTTCAGATAGAATGCACAAACAACTGCAGACATCAAGTTCCCTTGTTCTTTTTTTGAAACTGGAAATTTTATTGATCAAGTGTCAGAGATTACATGTTTTGCGTCCTCTTTTAATTGAGGTAAAATGTCTTCAGAGATAACTAAGATCCAGACATATTCTAGCTAGTTTTGCTAAGACATCTGCTACCTTAGTTTTTTTTAGGCACATAACAACATTGCCAAGAAATTTTATTCTTAATAATACTCTTAATATCTAAAACCAAATTACAAAATTTCCAGTCTGATTTGAAGTCTTCCTTGGTGACTGCATCAGCCACTAATTGTGAGTCCAGTTCAAAAATCACTTTATCCAGCTTCATATCTTCTGCCCGTTGAATTTCTTGCCACAAACCTTTACAATCCACCTGTTCTGGACTCTGCGCTGTCTCTAAGAAGATACATTTAGACCCGTTATGTGTACCTGCGAAATCACGCAATATTAGTCCAATGCCTCCTGTTTTAATAGCATAATTAAAAGGATGCATCAAATCAAAAGATACCAGGAAACGTCAAGAGGATGCATCGAATTCCAGAATGTCAGGCATGAGATCAAGTTAATTAGCATACGATTTGGCTTGAATAGGAACTTGATCTAGAATACTGAGAGCGAAAATCTTATAAAATAGATCATCATACCACACACAAAAGAAGCATGCTTTGAATAGATCCATACATAGCAACAATATCTACCAGCTCAAACCCAACCGCTGATCTGAGCTAGCCTAGAACCATATGACTGAGCATGGTTGCTCAATCTTTTTATTTGAGCTGGTACAAGTAGAACTTTTTATGAAACAAGCATATGTAACTATTTATAACATGAATGAACATTAAACTGCAGTACAGAACTAATAGCAAAACATGGCCACCGTGTTTGACCAGATACTAATAACTAAATATTCTTAGTTAATCATTTGAAAGAATGAAAATAATTCGTCAAGAGAAAAGATCAAAGGCTGCTTTAGAATAGCATAGAACTGTGGGAGCAAGAGCCCGGTGTTTTAGAATTACATTAAGACCGGCCTTCTTTGCACATTTCTCATGTAAATGGTCAACAAAAGTGACATAAGGACGCTACCCACTAGGATCTTCATTAGTATTCACATTCACTGTTCGTTTCTGGACATCCTCTAAGCTACTCACAAAACAACCAGATGTTACAGAATGCCTATTATTTTGTTTAAATTATTACTACAACAACAACCGAGCCTTTAGTCCCAAACAAGTTGGGGGAGGCTAGGGAAAAGGAAGACCCGTAGGTTTTGTTTAAAGTAACTAATATTATTCTAACTCTATCGGATAAGAGTACTTTACTTACATATCTAGGATGTCTGATGTTGGAAGAAGCCTATAAACAAAATGTAGTGCAGCTTCAAGGAAACTAAGCTGTCTTGGAGCATCCTCAAAGGCAGACAAGATGCATTCATTAACAATCTTAAGAATGTCTGACCTATACTTGTTTTGATCTGCACCGACGAATGTTTCAGCAAGCCGAGACACTTTGTAAGAGACTTGCTCGTCAAAGATTCTTTATTGCTTTTCCAAACTTCCAAAATGTATCGATTATGACTTTACAAACGTGAACCACATGGTCCACATCTCAGCGAGTATAGCACATACCTACTCTAGAAAGACCTACTCTAGGCACATAAAAAGCCTCAGAGAAAGCTAGTTTCCTACAAGTTGTAGACGGGAATCTGAAACTCTAGCTTCCCCCACCCCTCCCCCACCCCCACCCCCACCCTCCAGTTTAGATCTACTCTGACTCCGAATTCAATGTTGAACACCTCATACTGGAAAATTACATTCTGAACAACCATGTGAAAGGCATTACGACCATAAGGTGACCACCCACTGAATACCCACTGAATGAGGTCTTGTTCTTAGAATTCTCTGAAAGATTGGTCTACTATGAATCCTGAAGATGAAAACATTTCTCCTATTTGTGTTGATGATTCTAACTGCAAAGCTAACTGCGGGGCTCTAATAAATTCCACATCTTCCCTACAGATATATCCAACCAAAGCAAAGGATTCTACGAATCTTCCCCTTCCTTCTAAAGCAACATGCTTTATAGTTTTATTAAGACACATTACAGTTCTTGATGCAAATGATGAAGAGGCCATTTTTGATGGAAAGAGCAAAGAGTGATATTAACTTGAACTTTGAGCAGAAGTTGGTTGATCTCTGATTATAAATGGGTGATTATTTGCCAAGTAACTTGAGTTGGAATTCATGCCAGGTTAGACCAGGACCAAGCAGATCTTGTGCATCAACAAATACAATGAAGAATGCAAAGTTGGATTTAAAGTTCAATCTGTACTTGCCTTGTGGATAGAATGTTGCAATTGATAAGTCTAACAATCAATTGGAATCCTCTGACTGACGTTTTTGGAGATATTAAACGACCAAGATGCTTTCTGGCCGCCACTATGTTGTGCTTCTGCCAAAATCCAATCAGGTTTGGGTCGGAGGGAAGGGATGAATCTGACAAAGAGAAATTAGAATCGTGAGTACCGATTTACATACGAGAGAATTAAATAAGGAGATTAAAAACTGAAAAAGGTGTGTTTGAAAAAGGAACTTTCCTCAGATAGAAAAAGGATTAAAAAAGATCCGACTTTGGATGAGATGAACCCCAAAAACAAAATCGAGTCGGAAAGGAGATAAGAATAAATTAAAATATTTTTGCCATACAGTCATTGATAAGAATAAATTAAACAGACCGAGCTGTTAAGGGCGATTTTTATGGCAATGACCCAGTGAAATTTTTTGTTGAGCCATGTGGATTATCAAATTTGGTTTTCCACCATGGTAAAGCATAGGGCTTTAAATCATTAGGCATGAGTCAAGGTAAAAATACTGGCGTTGGAAGAACCAACGCACGCGCTGATGACATGACCGTTGGCGCGTGAAGCACCAATGCGGGCGTTAGAACCGAAATCTCCAACTTTCGACTCTCCAACGCCTATATTTGCAATGATATTATATCAGCACTATAAATTCGTTCTACTAATTTCAGTTTCAGTCACACCGCTACCATTTTCTTCTTCTAAAACTTTTTTAAATCAAAAAATTCTAACATAATATAAACAACTTAGTGAGAAGAATGGCGAATAGTATAAAGAAGAGAAGAGATCGAAAAAATGAATCGACACCGCTGCCTAACGCAGGTGTGGATTTTTCTCAAAATCGAGAAGCAGAGTTTTCTTCGCCAAATATCGTTGTTGCTTCATCATTAGTCCCAAGTCATGTGTCGGGGCATCAAGATCGGTCTGAGGATTATTATAACATGAGAGGTGGATTTTGTGAAATAAATATTGTTTATATTGGTTTATCCCCTGCAGTCCGAGAAAAGGTTGACAGATATCCTTGGCGTGCGCTTTATAGAATGAAGCCTAGAAAACATAACAACAAAATTCCTAAAACAGTGGTAGAAAGGTGGTGGACGACGACACACACATTCCATTTTATGGATTTCGAAATTGGTAAGTTTTTTAACTTAACTTAACTTAAATTATTATTTTTTAAATAATTATTAAATAATCAAAAGAATTAATCATAGTTGATATTATACTTGTAATAGGAATTCCGCCCCTTGATTTGTGTTTCATTATTGGGATCCCAAGTGGAATGGGAGACCCGCCACCATTCAACCAAGATGAATGGATATCAAATAGTAAATGTGAGACGCTTTTTCTCTCGTTTGTGGAATCAGAAATACGTCAAGATTGTAAAAATCTGAAAGGAGGTGGGATCAGATGTGCAGCGTTGAAGTCTTTCCTAACCAAACCCAGAAACCCATAACATGTAGATGACTATCCTGAACTCGAAAGAATGTTCAGACATTCTTTCCAAACTCAACTTTTGTTGCTCATGTTGGTTGGCTTGAAGCGTTAGAATATCTCGACAAAGCACCAAATTATGACTGGGGATCTGCAATTTTTAGCAGAATTGTACTGTGGGCTGGATCAAGCATCCCTGGGCCAAGAAAACTTCACTGGTTTCTGGGGCATCATAGAAGTAAATATCAAAATTATTATTTTTAAATTTTATTATTATTACTAAATTTAAATAGATTTTATGAACAAATGTAGATTATTTAACCAAAATACTAAAATTATGGAGTAATTTGCAGTATTGGTGGTATACCTACTCCCGTGTTGCTAAACCAATCCTAAAAAATAAGAGGGACACTAAGATTTCCAATGTTGGACATGTATATGAAGAACAACTTACATAAGAACACTGGCAACGACGTTTTTGGTTCTAGTTTTGTTCAAAGGTTTCATCAGATGACTCGGAGCCACAACAACGTACGTTGATTTACCTCAGTATGGTGATGATGTTGGAGTAAGTATTCTTAATTATTTTATGTGTAGAGGTTAACAAGGGTACCCAAACACTGGCGCTTGTTGGTTTGAACATCCAATTTTCATGTTTGTTGAGTCCATAGTGGGAGCAAATATGAACTGAAAAGGAGAGGGCACCCAAATATACCTCAAGCTAAAACTTTTCCTACCTATAAGTCCTTTTTACGAAAGTGATTGTCTAAGGACTGAGTCGAGACAATACAACTAATCGGTTCACACTTCGTGTGATCGTCTATGGATACGAGATCGAGACAATACAACAACGAAGTATGTTTACTTGATACAAAGGTTCGGACTTAACCAAACATAATAGGATTGCTTATCAAGTAAATATGAATTAACGTTTGTGTGATTTACTTTAATTATAATAAAACAATCATAATGCGAAAAATAAAAGTAAATGATACAACAAGATTTTGTTAACGAGGAAACCAAAAATGCAGAAAAACCCCGGGACCTAGTCCAGAATTGAATACTCTCAGGATTAAGCTGCTACACAAAATTACACCTAACTTCGTATATTTGAGACCAAGTAATTAACCCTATAGTTCACTTAGTTCCGTCCGTATTCCTACGCCTCCGACTTGTGAATAAGTCACGTACTTGAAGCAATCCCTTTGATTCGTATTCCAAACAGTAAAGGAACAAGAAATTTGTTTCGTATCAACTCTATTCAACCAAGTGATATGAGTCGGACAAAGGCTAATCCGTTTATCTCAACATAAACTCCTTCGTCCGGTCTAAATCTACCTTATATTCAATCACCCTAAGGCAATCATTTAATATTAAGCCAATCAATACCTTTAATCACAAGGAAACATATTTATGCCGATCTACTCAATTAATCAATCCAATCTACCACAGGGATAAACCGATTATTAATTGGATCCTCTTTTACCGAAAAAATTATTGTGCACACCAAAGATTATAAAACCCAAGTCAGATCTTCAATATCTTCCTTGTCCTCAAATCTTCTTAAACCTTCAATAAAAACCTGCACACAATCACTTGAATCTCTTGTGATCAATCACGCACATAATGGAGTCTATTAACAATGGATTATCACAAGATCATCTTTAGAACTAATAACAGTCTAAAGATCCCTGTCGAAAATCTGAACTAGTTTGAGTGAATCTTATATCAGAAGAGAAGATTCTCAAGAATAAACAAACTAGGTGCAATCAGATTTCTACCACCGTTAGTCAATCAAATCAACCGAAAACGAAGATAAACCGCAATTATCTAGTTTCCCACCAACGGGTCGCGCTAGAGCTTCTCAATCCCAAAAAAGACTTTAAAACGAGCGGCCGTAAGAGATTTCACCTAATTAGATTACTATCCTCTCCGATAGGCGGCTACACCAGTAACAAAAAAAAAAAGTAAATCTGTTGTTACGAAGGATTAGTTTGCTAGAAGGGAAAACTTCGTGTATTTATAGACAAGGAAGTTTGGACACGAAGGAATTTCCAAAACCGAAAATATTCTCAAGATATTCATAAATGCACAAATTCGGTTTTCATAATTCTTGTAAATGCTCTCTCCAAAAATAACGATCGAAATCTCTTGGAAAATATAATTAGTAAGTGCACATTACTAATTCTGTAATTTCAATACAAAATGAAATTAATAACCTTAATTAAAATATTGTTAACTTATTTGTGTTTCGATCCTGGGATTCTCTTCCCTTAGCCATTAAGGAATATCTTTGAACAATTATAGAAATAAACATTCACAACACGTGTTCAAAGTTTGTCGGCATCCTTACTTTGTAAGTTCTCTTTCACACTTACAACCTTGAAACCGATTTTCCACACTTCCAAACAAGTTTAGAATTGGTTCATATGAATTTCAAGAAATATGTGATTGATCAAACCAACATTCACAATCATGGGTTTATGGTTCTACCAAAACAAGTTTTGGTTCTACCTCCATGTGAGTACTACGCATAGTCACACTAGCTTCCCAAAAGATTCGGTTAATTAGGTACTAGGATCGGTTCCCCACATATATATGGTAGCTAACTTATATGCGTTGCACATGTTCACAGGATTGATTCCCCTTTCTGCTGTAAACCTTGATGCACCCCATACAAGGATCGGTTCCCCCTTTCCCTTACTAGGATCGGTTCCCCTTTCCCTTACAAGGATAGGTTCCCTTTCCCCAAGGCATACATAATCCGATCATATCACGGTGATTACTTAAGATTGGTTTTACTAATAAAAGTTATACCAATACAAAAGTCAGGTATTTGTGATTAGTTCTACCAAAAACACAACAAGTTGTGAGCGGTTATACTCTATCGCACATATTGGTTGTTCATAAGATATGAAATGAATAACAAAACCAATAACACCTGCCAATTTTCTTTTCGGTTCAGAAAACAAGTTTATGAACTTACTTCCTTAGAACACATGTAAACATTGTTCCCTAGGATGAAATCCTCACCTCATACCCATACATAATCACAATAGCATTCAAATGATTATGGTGATGTCTTATCTACAAAGTTTAATGGTTAAGAAATAAACCTCGTATCGTATTCCTTAATACTATGTCTATCTAGCGTTAAAATATGCTTCGCAGTTATGTTTTCAATATGCACGACTTGAAAGATACGTTAGGGAATGAAACAGTTCAAGTCAAATATCACTAACCTCAAGTGGAAGGATGATTGTAGTCGTTGTAGCTCCTTTCTTCTTCACACCTTTAAGTATTCGCAATACTTGTAATGTATCATATCTTAATACTTTCAAGCTAACCTATACGAAGTTTAACTCTACTACATAATAAAACGACTTTTAACATGAGTTTTGATTCACTAAAATATGACAATCAAACTTGACATACCAACGTTTGGTGGGTTCAACCGAGCCATGCTCTAATAGGAACTGCTCTAAACCACACAAAAACAACATTTGAAAAAGCTCTCACAGTTTTTTTTTGGTGGGTCCCGGTGGGCCCCGCCGGAGAACAACAGGGGGCAACTAAAAGTTTTGTGAGGAGCGGTTTTCCCATAGGTTTTTTGGGAAGTTCAAATAGAATGTTTGTTATTTTTTACTTTCTTCTCTACTTACGTCATTTAAAAGTATATTTTTATAGCTTATGAGGATCGACACTCTTAGATGGACAAGGTCAGACAAAATATGTGCCAAATTTTCTTCGTAAAACCCAAATGACAATGAATTTTAGTGTAATATTTTGATAATATGTTCCTCTTATAAGACTCAACATTCCTGCAAAAAAAATGAACGCAATTCGAGATAGCAAACCTCACCATCTGCCGATCTTAATTTCAGCCGTTAACACTGATATTCAAAGGGGTAGATAGTCGTTTTATACATATCGAATTGTGTTCATTTTTTTGTAGGAATGTAGAGTCTTATAAGAGGAACATATCATTAAAATGGGCTTTGCGAAGAAAATGACGCAAATCTTGTCTGAACTTGTCCATCTAAGAGTGTCCATGGATCCCCACTCAAACTTTATTTACTTTTGTAATATTGGTCCAAGATATTTCATCCTATAGATATCTGATTTTTCATACTATTCTATAATTTTATTTTTTTTTACCATTTCAGTTGCCAAAGCAGCTAAGATACACGAGGAAGATGAAAACAATCATTTTTCACTAACATGGTTGATTCTAGCATAATTAGTTAGATTATGGGTAACCGTGTTTCCTTTATTGTTGATAAATTTGAATTTGAATCGAAGTGAAGTTCTTCATCAATCTGCAAACTTCCGTAATATGGCACCTGATTCTGCAAGGGGATTTTTTGAGATGGAGTTAATGAGAGTGAGTCGACCTCCACAATACAATTATTCACACTTTTTTCCTTAGTATAACGCAACACGTGGACGAACTTAATAGCTTCTGAACAAATACGAGATCCTTATAAGTAGACAGAGTGGCTTCATATGAACCCACCCTTATCATTTCGAGAAATAATTCCTACTGCACTCTCATTGTCCTTTGTACTAGCATCCACATTAAACTTGATAGAGTCAACTGAAGGTGGGGACCACATTATTCTATTTTTTTGCTAAGCAAACAATTATATTAATTTCAAAACTATCAATTTACAACAAAAAAGGATAAAAATAAATAAAGGAATCCATTAAGGATTCAAAGACATCAAAAATTATGCAAACCTATAATAAGGTTGTGTAGGATTCCCTAGACAATGTAGAAAGTTGGGTTTTATTATGTATTGACAGGTCTGGCCACTTACCATTCCAGCACCCCTTTTTGCTAACTTGTCTTCACTAAAATTTATTTCCATATATCCATGTCTGAATTGTATATCAATGGTATCTTTGCATATTTTCCATCTTGACCAGAATATCTAAGGTATTTTATCATTTGTAAGAGCTTGTATTACTGATGAAGAATCTGTTTAAATCAAAGCTCTCCGCCAGTGATTTCTTATAGACCATTCTAGTGTTCTTATTATTACAACTAGCTCTGCTATGAAATTAGTAGCAAGATCAATACCTCCGCATTCTGCAATGAAAAATCCATTAGTGTTATCTCTGCAAATAAACCTAAACCCTGCATCATTCCCAGGATTTCCTATAGATGCAGCATCACAACAGAGTAAGATGGTATTTTCGATGGGCAGAGAAAAGTTTATTTCAATGGCCTGAATTGTTTTAACTTGCATGCAAGGTATATTGAAGTATTTGAGTATATCTAAATCATAAGAATCATTTCACATATTACCTGTGAGTCTATCTGCACTCAACCATATTTTGATCTTCTTTTGAGTTGAACTCTAGATGATATGTAAATATCAAAACAAGCTTCATTTCTGGTTTTCGAAAGTTCTACCAAAGTGCAGTAGGCAGCAATACTCCAAATTTCTTTGATGACTGGAATTTTCAAGATAGCATCTTGAAGAATATCATTAAAAGATAATGGATTTAAGAAATAAAAAATAAAAAATACATCCAAGACAATTCCACAGTTTTTGTCCATAAGAGCAATGCCATAGAACATGATCCATTGGATTTAAGCTTTTCTCATGTGGCACAAATATTTATTTTGATTTTCCAAACATTACTTGCAGTTGAGGTATACAGGCTTTCCATATCTTCTTGTACCAATGAAATTTAGGCCTTTTCTTTCTTATACTATTAACAACATGTGCTACTATGAATTAACCAGAATGATGCCCACTCCAAATCATTTTATCAGCTCCATCAGTTAAAGTAGGAAGATCTTCAATAGTGAAGTATTATAACAGTGACTCTGGAATTTTGCATTGATGGTTAACTAGTCACTGACTTTCATATTGGCATGCCGAGTGATAAAAGCATCATTTGGAAAAGATTCATATAGAGTAGTATTTATGATCCATTTATCCTTCCAAACATTTATTGAAGCTCTACTGCGCACTATCCATCTGGTATTAACATCACGTTCATTTTTGACCAACTTAAGACCTGGCCATACAGATGATTGTCTGTAATGAGTAACCCATTCATTAATCCTGTTTTTGAATTTAGCCAGGATGAATTTTTCCCATTAATAATTCATCCATTGTCTAAATTTTCCATAGTAATTTCATCAAGAGAGCTTTGTTAATGTCTTTAAGTCTTTTAATGACTAATCCATTTTCTTCAATAGGAGCACAAGTATGTTCCCATTCAAGGGTAACAATTTTTATTTTTTCTGGATTGCCTGACCACAAGAAGTTTCTTATGATTTTTTCACAAGCTTAAATCACACTCTTAGAACATTTGTAAATGGACATAGAGTACACAGGGATACTGCATAATACTGTTTTAATTAAGTTGATTCTAGCTTTGAAGCTTAATAATTTACCCATCCATCTAGCTAACTGAGATCACAAAGTGAAGTATATGAATAGATTTAATCCTTCCATGAGCAAGAACTACACCCAAATATTTGTTAGGGAATTCAGATAAGTTAACTTGAAGATGATCTGTAATGCTCCTTCTTATATTTATATTAACCCCATCAAAAAAGCATTTTCTTTTTTCTCTACTAATGATCTGCCCAGAATCTAGTTGATAGTCATGAAGAATCTGAAGTAAATTATTAAGAGAATTCTTATGCCCGTTGCATAATATGAAGATATCATTTGCAAAAATAAATAAATAAATGAGATGGATAGACTTCATTTTTGATGACCGTTGGCAGTATTTTACCTTCATTTATGTATTAGGAAATCTGTCTGCTCAATAAATCTTCTGCAATCACAAATAATTTGGTTGTCTTGAGAAGAACAAAAATTCGGTCACAGAACCCCTTGGAGAAGCCATAATGTTGTAGAACTGAAATGAAAAATCCCAACTGAGAGGGTCAAAGGCCTGAGAGATATCAAGTTTCAACCCAACATTCCCGCCTCTTCTTTTAATCTTCATTTCATTGACTAGCTCAGATGCAATCAATTTTTTTTTATTATTAATGCATCTGTTTTTAATAAATGCTCCTTGCTGAGGTGGAACAACCTTGGAAATGGAACTGCTCATTCTCATTGTGATGATTTTTGTAAATATTTTGAAGCAAAAGTTGCTCAGACCTATTGGTCTAAACTGATTTTCCTTTTTTGCACCTTTTACCTTTGGTAGTAACACCAAGAAAATGGAATTGAGCCTATTGGGTATGAACTTTTGCCTCCAGCAGTAAGAGATGACTGATACCAGGTCTTGTTGAATAATATTCCATGCAGATTTATAGAAAGAACCAGAGAATCCATCTGTTTCAGGTGCACTATCTTGATTTAGATCAAATACGCATCTTTAATTTCTTCAGCAGATGGAGTGTGCTCAAGGAAAGCATTATCTGCAGTAGTGATAACTTTAGGTATAACTGAAAAAGTATCTTCAGAGAAGGAAACCGGTTGAGCTTGAAATTTTATAGAGAAATGATTAATAAAAAGGTCTGTTATCCCTTGATGAGTTGAAATGATGATGCCATTACCATTTTCTAGTTCAGAAATAGAGTTATGGATCTGCCTAATCTTGATTTTAGTGTGAAAAATCTTGAAGCATCACCTTATTTAATCCATGAAATTCTTTATTTTTGGCACATCATAGTGTTGCATTGTTGTGGAATCATGTCATATTGTCCACTCAATTGTTCAAGAGCTCTTAGTTAGTGGGATCTTTATCAGAAGCAACATTAGTCTCAAATAATTTTTCTTCAGCTTTTTACAGATTTACTATAACATCAACAAAGACCTCCCAGTTCCATTTTATTATAGCATAACTCGGTTGAACCCACCAAACATTGGTATGTCAAGTTTGTTTTTCATATTTTAGTGAATCAAAACTCATCCAAGAGTCGCTTAATTATGTACTAGAGACAACTTCGTATAGGTTAGACTAGATAGTCTAGGAATATGAGACACACAAGTATTACCCGAAGACCTGAAGAATGTGAAGAAGTAACGAGCTACAACAACGACATCATCCTTCCTTTTAAGGTTAGTAATATTGACTTGAACTGTTTTATTCCTAACGTATATTTCAAGTCGTGCTATGTTGAAATCATAACTGCGAAGCTTTGAATGAATATTTTACTCTAGTAGTAAGACATGATCATATGATCATAATTATAAGGAATTAGACTATGAATTATATCGCTTATATTTTGAACTTTATAGATATGACATCGACATAATCGTATGAATGCCATTGTAATTATGTGTATGCGTAAAGGTGAAGATTTCATCATAGTTTCATCCCATAAAACAATGTTTCTAATGACCCGTCCCTCCACCGATATTGTCCCCACTTAGCCACTGAGGATATCCAGCAGTGTGGGGTTTCAACGGGTATCGCTGCGGTAATCCAACATAAACTTCCCGGATGGTCACCCATCCCTGAATTACTCCCTCCCGAGCACGCTTCAGTGCAAAGTTTTCTGCCAACTCTGGAGCCAATTGTGCTGAAAAGGACTCGGTGTTAGGAAAGGAAAAATCATTACTTATATTCCATTCGGCCATCCACTGCCGAAATATTGGGGTATTACAACACCACCACCTTAAATTGGAGTCGTCCTCGGCTCCAGAATATATTCGCAAGCCCAGATCTCCGACGTTCTCTGCCCCTAATGAGAAGCACCTGGACCAACTCCGTCCAGCGTACCTTTCCACCCTCGGCAGGTGACCCATCGTCGGCTCTGATACCATTTGTAATGACCCGTCCCTCCACCAATACTGTCCCCACTTAGCCATTGCGGATAACCGCAGAGGGCAAGTGGAAAAATCCCACACTGCTGGATAACCGCAGTGGGAAAGTGGGAACAATATGGTGTTAGTTGGGATACAACTATGGGTCATTTATTTGTGATCGGTTGGGGGAGTATGCTGGCCGATTATGCCAGATACTGCTCTCACAGGAGACAAGGAACGTCTACATTATACCGAGGCCTGATGGATTCACTTGACTGAGTTCTGGGAAAAAACTTCTCAGTTAAGCGTGCTTGGCCGTGAGTATTCACAAGATGGGTGACCTCTCGGGAATCTACTGTTTGATATCCGCAGTAGTGTCGTTAAAAATCCCACACTGCTGGATGACCGCAGTGGGTAGGTGGGAACAATATCGGTGTTAGTTGGGATACAACTAGGGTTTTTTCGCTTGGGCTCGGGTGGGGGAGTTTGCTGGGAGATTATGGCAGATGCTGCTCTCACAAGAGACAAGGAACGTCTACATTATACCAAGACTGATGGGTTCACTTGACTGAGTTGTGGGAAAAGCTTCTCAGTTAAATGTTCTCGTCCGGGAGTAGTCACACGATGGGTGACCTCTCGGGAAGCTGCTGTTGGATATCCGCAGTAGTGCCATTAAAAATCCCACATCAATGGAGTAAACGGAATGCACATCACTTGGATAGCGCATGGCTTCAAATATGTTAAAGTGTATTATTTCCTTGTCAAATTCCATAGTGAGTGTACCCTTATCAACATCAATCTCCGTCTTTGCGGTCTTCATAAATGGCCTCCCTAGAAGTAAAGAAGTACACGACCGGTTCTCGTTGTTCTCCATATCCACCACGAAGAAATCAACCGGAAAAATAAGATCATTTACTTGCACTAGATTGTCTTCTACAAGTCCCTTATGATATATGTTAAACTTGTTTGCTAATTGGATACTAACTCTTGTCTATTTCAAAGGTCCAAGATTCAATGAGACATATATATCAGCCGACATGACACTAATGGAATCTTCCAAGTCAAGTAAAGCATGTTCAAACCTTTTTATACCAATAGTAATTGGTACCGTGAAACCACCGGGATCTGTGCACTTTCTAAGCATCTTCTTCAATAGCATAGCCGATGCACTCTCGCCAACTTTAGTAATTTCGTTATCAAGCAACCTATTCTTCTTTGTGCATAATTCCTTCATGAACTTAGCATACCTTCATATTGTTTTGATGGCCACGATGAATGGGACGTTGATTTCTATCTTCTTGAAGATGTACAGGAGAGCCTTGTCTTGATATTCTTTCTTGGACTCAGCAAAACGACTAGGAAAATAAGGTGGAATAGTGAAAGTATGAACTGATTCCTTGGATTGGGCGGTTGGTGTTGAATCCTCCCTTGGTGCGACTTCGTCATTGTATTTTACTAATTATTCACTAGCTTCTTCATGATGACTTGGATTCTCCACTTGTCTTCCACTCCTCAAGGTAACCGCATTAACATTCTCTCTTGGATTCACAAATGGTTGTGAAGGAAGCTTTGTAGATGCTTGAGATTTCAATAGGTTCACATCGGTTGCCAATTGTCCCATTTGAGTTTGTAAATCCTTGATGTCCGAATCAGTCTTTTGTTGATTTTGTTGAAACAATGACGTAATACCTTGCATCATGACATTAAGCTTATCATCTATCGAAGATCCTTGTTCCTTCACTTGAGGTTGGCATTGTTGTTGAGGTTGAAAGCGTGGTTGTTGGAAACCACCTTGTTGCAAATATGGATTAGGAGCCGCCGCTTGTTTGTTTGATTAACTAAAGTTAGGATGATCCTTACAACCGGGATTGTAGGTATTGGAGTATGGATCATACCTTGGCCTTGGATTTGGATACAAAGCATTTACTTGTTTGGTTTCATCATCCGGAATAATTACTGTAGCCATCCTTTGAATCATTATCTCCATGTTATCCATCCTTTGATCAAGGTGTGATGATGAATCACTAATTTCATGCACTCGCCTAACGTTGGTTCATCTCTTGTATAAAATTGTTGCGAGTTTGTAGCCATACTTTCGATCAACTCTCTAGCTTGGTTCAACGTCTTTTTCATTAGTGCACCACCACCTGCGGCGTCAAGAAGAGATCTATCACTTGGGTGGAGAGCTTTGTAGAAGTATTGGAGTATCATAACATCACTGAATTGATGGTGTGGACAGCTTGCCGCCAATCTCTTGTATCGCTCTCAACATTCATACAATGACTCTCCCACATGTTGCTTCATCCCATAAATATCCTTGCGAATTTGAGTAGCTTTTGATGTGGGAAAATACCTCTCTAGGAAAAGTTTCTTCATCCCATTCCATGTTGTGATACTTCCGGAAGGCAAATAATACAACCATTCCTTAGCATTGCCCGCTAAAGAAAACGAAAAATCTTTCAACATTGCTCCATGCGCATTAGTCTCCGGTGGAAGCATGGCCATGACTATGGAATAAAAGTCCATAAGATGTTTGTTTCGGTCTTCATTCACCATGCCATGAAACTTTGGTAACTCTCTAATCAACCCCGGATTGATCTCGAAGGTTGAGTTATTTCGGATACACCATTGTTGTGTGTCGAGCTTGTGATAAGCTAGGTCTTTGAGTGTACGATCAGTCACTGCTTCTTCTTCTATGTCCGAATCTGCGAACTCAATTGATGAAGAAGGAGGAAGCGAAGTGTTAACCGCTCGAATTAAATCCTTTAGTTGAATGCCGGATCGAAGACGTATTGGACTTGGTCTGCCCTCTTTAAGCATTCACCAAAGGTATAACACCTGAAATAAGATTCTCAAAAACTAAGTTAGATACAATATAGAATCTAAGAAAGCAAGAATATAAAAATAAAATAAAAAGTAAAATAAAAACAACTAAAATCGTCCGCTGCTCCCCGGCAGCGGCGCCAAAATTTGATGTGTCGTAACCACAACAAATTAATCAATATTTTTACACTCAATTAACAAGTAATATGGTGATAGTTAAGTTCGTTCCCACGAGGAGCAACAGTTTCTAGTTGTTTAATAGTCACTAAAAGGGGGGTTTTGATTATATAATTTATAAAGCAAAATAAACAACAAAGCAATTAAAAGATAAAGGAAAATCAATAAGAAAGACAAGATCAAGGAATCCTTCTTCGTTGCGAAACAATGAATCAAGTTATGTTGTTTTCCACTTTTTATTATTCACAGATTATCACCAACCGTAGTTAAAACATCTAGATCAGTGTTAAACCCCTAAATCCCTTGTATCACCGGATACAAAAGTTCTCGACTACCGGATTCTATTTACCAAACCACCTAATAGTAGATCACTCAAGATGTAATTTAAATAAACACATGAAGATTTATGAACTTATTAGGTTGATATTAGTAGTTAGACTCTTAGATCAAGGTCCACTTGCTAACGTTGTTTTCAAACACAATTGCTCCACGGAATCTCTCCACAAGGTCTCGTGTTTTCTACTTGTGTAAAGAGTCAAGAAACGATTACTTATCCCCTAACTTTCACTAGCTTTAGATCAAATTAACAAATCAATTTTGAGTGCACTCTAAACAATCTATCAATCAACCATGAATGTATAAACATTCCTATTAATAAAAACAAACAATAATCATGTGAAAAACTTCAAAGTAGATTTAAAACAAAACTCAAAACATGTCAAGAACTAGGAATTCATCCTCAATCAATAAGAAAATTAGCTACTCATGTTTTTGAAATTCACAAAAATAATTAAAAGGAGAGTTTTTAAAGTTCACACAAATAATTAAAAGAAGAATTTTGAAAAGCAAGCAAAAACACAAGTGTTGTGTGTAAAAAGGTGTGTCAAAAGTGTGTAGAGAACTTCTCTATTTATAGGCTTCAATTTTCTAGCAATCCTCTTAGAAATAGACTCCCTTTCCTTAAGCAATTCCACATTCCATATCCTTGTCGTTGTAAAATTCTTCCACCTTCTCTTCTAAATCCTAACTCAATTCTTCATCCAATTCCAAATCTAAGTCTTCACATCCCATGAGAGAAACTCACACAAAAATCTGTTATTTTTGGTCCCCGGAACTGTCATGGTGCTACCGGAATCCGACCAAAAAGTTGCATGTCGGTCATCCGAGTTCTGTCACCGTCGACAGAATATTCCATCACGATACCGTTAAAGCTAAAAACTGACCTAACGGTCTTCTGTTAGTCAAAGGAGTCAAAGAAAGGGGAAGTCAGACACCGGGTCAGCTTCTTACTTGGCTAACTAGGCTGACTTGTCTGAGCTAATAGTATGGATCGTTCATTTGATCACCTGACTTGGTTCATCGCAGGCCACTGAGTTAATTCGCCGCCGGAGAAATTTGGCTGAGTTTCGGTTGTTTTCTGGGCATTTCTCAGGCCAATTTCAGGCCTCAACTTTTGGTCTTCTCTTTTTAAGAACCTAGCATACATCTATTTATCTTCATTTGCAGCAGTTCACCACCCTGTGTATCCTAGCTGCAATTCCTGCATCATCAACTCAACACCACCATTGCATTCAGTCGGAAGCAGCTTCAAACCCCCGTTTCCTCTGTTGAGTCAAACCTTGAATTTCAAGTTCATAACCCCACTGCAAGCCATCACAGATCCAACCTCAAAACTGTTATAATTTCGTTTCATATTCAACAGCAACATCTGCTGCTCCTCCTTCTATCCCATATGCTTCTCAATCTTCCATTGCTGTAACTAAGTTTAGTCCCGTATCAATTTCTGCAAATTCATTTTCTTGAAATCAATCGGCCATTAAAACCATCAACTACAAAGTCTCGAATCAATTTCATTGCGGCAGCTCTCAGATCACGGATTCACAGATCGAACCCATCTTAATTTAATCCTCTCTATCTTCAGAAACCCTTAACAATTCACAATTTCTTCATCTGATTTACCCGAAGAAGCAAACCCCATCTTCATTCATTTTAACTCTCAATTTCATAATCCAAATTCGAGCCAACCCGTTACTGAGTTCTCGATATTAGCCTTCATACCCATCACGTCGATCACCATCTTCTCTTTCCATCAAATCTCTCGGACAGAAACCACTGCTGCTTTCTTCTCTTTCATGAATGAAATGAACGAGAGGAGAGGACATCTCTCGATTCTAGTAGGGTTATGAGTTGGGTCTGGATAGTGACAACCCACTCATTGGATAAGAACCACCCCAATTGACATCCCCTTAACCTTAGCTAGCCTGTCACTAGTACTCCTCCAGAAGAGAGTTTCCCCTTAACCTTGACTCGGCTCACAATAGTGTTCGCCCATGAAATGACAATTTTTTCCTTTTTACTCAATTTGGATAATTTCTTCTTAATTTTCTTTAGTATGACTCCAGAGTACCTAATAACTCAAAAACACGCGTAAAGTAAATAATTTACAAGAAAACACAGCAGAGAAAGCATAAACAATAGATAATAAATAGGTTTTATTCTACACCCTATCAAATTCTCCCATAATTAGACTTTGCTAGTCCTCGAGCAAATAATACTAAAACTTACAACTTCAAAGCTTTCCAGCGTCCCAAGCATCGAAAGAGTTATTAGGACATAGAGTTTCTGCATACTAGTAATAAGAAGTTAGAAATGCTAGAGAACATATTCTCATTCTTAAATGTTGAGTGAGAAATAACCACACCAAAATGAGAGAACGCATGTTTGAGAGCGATCAATAAGCATTTCGCCTCGACTTTTGCCTCACCAAAAAGGATTTTATGATAATTGCACTCAATAAGACGAATTTTTTATGGGTCTCACATGTGTGCAGGTAGGAATGAAGAGAGAAATCCTGCAACACGTTGAATGGTGGGAAGGACAACTTCCGAAGTATTTTAAAAACCCACATCTTTTAACATTTTGAAAAACCATTTTTCTGACGATCTCTAAGAAAGGAAATGAACCACTATTATCGAGGATGAGATTACTTACTCACCTTCACATCCGATCGCCAATTATGATAACCCCACTCTCACGACATCCAATAGAAACGTCTTCCGCTCCTCGTCTTTATCTTCTTGGTCTTCGTCTTCGACTTCAACTATTGATGATAAACTGTCGAATTTCGTAATTTATTGACAATTTATAACTCTTTTTTCTTAAAATCCTTGTCGCTTGAAACTTCCTTATATATTTTTCCTTCCCCACGGCTTTTTTTCTTGTCTCATTTTTTTTTAAAGACAAGAGAAATAACACAAAACAAAGTAAAATAAAACAAACCATGGCCGTGGGAGAATATTTTACCGATTGATTCTTCACAACTTGTATCGTCTCGAAATCATAAACTTCAACAATTCTCACCTTTTTGATTCTCTTTGCTCTCGTAAATAAGTCTCCATATTTGGATATAGAATTACCTCATTGTATTGTAAGTCTTTAACATATATGTAAAAATCTGCTCTTTGTATGTTGCTTTACTTGAATTTAAAATTTGCTCTTTTTCTCGTTCCATTGTTGCTTGCAAACCTTGAATGTCTTCAACTTTCCTTGTAGATTTTGATGTCGCTCGTTGTTGTTGATGATGGTGTTTCTATGGACCCGTTGTTATGGAGAGAATGGTGCTAACTGCAAATCGAACTACAAGAAGGAGGCTTTCATCTATAGACGTCACCCTCATGATTCATCTATAGATATTGGGGAGTTTAATGTATTTGGGATCTTGGGGATTTTGAGGGAGTGTAAGAGAATGTAGGGATTTTGAGAGAGTTTGGTGTTTTGAGTGTAGGGAGTTTGAGAGACTCTCCCAAAATCTCTACTTTTTTGAGAGATTTGGAGTGAGGAAAAAATACACTGCAAACTCCTTAGAACTCCCAAAACAAACCAACTCCCTACGATTCTAGTTTTTACCACTAACAGGGAGTTTAAGAGTTTCTTTCAAACTCCCCCACGACTAAAGGGGTTTTCTAGGGAGTTTGGAAGACTCTTCTAAACTCTCCCACGACTAACGGGCCCCACGACTAACAGGAAAAAACACAACTAGACCCAACTCCCTTGAGGACTAACACCCTATAGAATCTCTTAAATTCCCTGTTAGTCATAAAACACTAGAAGTATATGGAGTTTACAATTTGGGGGAGTTTGAGGGAATTTCATAATGTTTTTGTACTTGAACAAAATCTCTCAAAAAACAAGAGATTTATGGGGAGTTGGGGTTAAACTCCCCCAAATTGTGTAGACTCTCGTATACTCCCTCTAAATCCCTAGGAATTTAAATACATTAAAATCTCTTGAACTCTCACGACTAACCCCATGTTCATATGATTCGCACCCCCACCCCCTCCGGTACGCATGATACACCCCTAATGAATATGCATAAATAATATGCACCCCGGGTCCAAAAAGTAAAAGCTTTTGTTAGGGTTCAAGCCTTGGTTGCCGTTCTTCTTCATTTCATCTCTCCTTCGCCTCATCAAAGGCGGCAAATCGCAGAATCAGATCTTAAATTTCCATTGAAAAATACACAAAACAATGATACGGGCTTTACGAAAATTCGGTGGTTCTGCTCCTGTCTACTCGCCACATTCCCCATCTGCTAATCCGATCTCCAAACCAAACCCTAGTTTATCACCCACTCACTCATCTTCTTCTTCTGTTCTATTAAACAGAGTTCGCCACTCCAGAGTTTACCGAACCGAACAGTATGTTCACCCACATTACTTTTATTGCGACATGGAGGATTTTAAAGAGTTGTTAATTGGGTACAAGAGTGGTAACAGGAAAATGTATCCATATATATTCGTAGCTTCGACAGCTAGGCATTCTGAACATGGAGAAGATGACAAGAAGCTTATGAAAGAGCTTGGAGTTCTATCACAAGGTGATGATAAGAAGGAAGTTCATCGCGAGAGTTGCCCCCGTCGTGATGAGGGTAATTTTCACTTCTGCTTTCGATTGTTAAATTTGTATTATTTGTTACAGTAGCAAGTAAGTAAACTGACTTCAAACATTTTTTTTTATCTATAAATTAAGATGCAACTCCTAATTTATCCATAACATAGCACTAGGTAATTCATCCATCTATTGATAATTGATATAGCAACAACAAAAAGCAGCAGAAGTTTTTAGACGATGAACTTGTAAAGTGTCAAAAGGGGTGAAGTTTGAGAAGCAGATCATTTTAAGTTGGAGATCTAGGAGGAAATTTACAGAGAAAGAAAATGGAAGATGCATAAAAAGGCACATTTTTTCCTCTTCCATTTTTTTTGTAGACTTTTGTTTGATACAGTGCCATATAATTTCCTCCCATTACCAAGACTTGGCATATAAATACGAGTACAACGCTTACTAGCTAGTTTAATTGTGTGAGTCCAAATGTTGATTCATTTTGACTTCACACATTGGATGTATGTGCCAAGTGAATGTAATTGTTATTATTAGATCTTTGATTACTTGGTTTGCGTCCTGAGCAAATTTTTAAAAATCTAAAAGTAACATGGTGTAAGAATTGTTATTGAACCTGATAATGGGATCAGCTGGGTTGGATAATTCTTTGCTCTAATGGACCTGATTTTTTTTTTAAGGGTAGATGCTAGCTTCTGGCTATTTGGACACCCTACGCACATAAATATAATGCCTTACTTGATCTCCTCTTACAAGTGTACACAAAGAGAAGAAATGATCATGTTGATTTTTTTCCTTTTATCATCTGTTTCATGCTTTGTTGAATAATTTATTCTATTATATTTGGTTCTTATTAGTTTTATATCATGATTTACTGCAGGAGAAGGGAAAGAAGTGGAGTCAACCACGGGGTAATTTTGACCTACTGCATTCCTTGCTAACTGTTTATTGTTATGGTGTCTTTATGTTTGCCTAGCCACCACGTAAAGTTTCATATGTAGTTCTACTTATTATTACTGTTATTGTGTCTTCAGGCACGCCTTCCATGATTTTGTTTCTTCTTATGATGGCTTTTCTCCTCTTTTAGTTGTTACTGGTGATTCTAGGGTGTTTAGTCGACTAGTTGCTAGTACTATTAGTATTGTTACAACTGAGAATAAATTATTTTCTTCAAGGTTTATGAAAAAGAAGCGTCCCTGGGACTGGCCTCCTAATCCGTATGGGATCAGGTATTGTTTTACTCACTGCTTGGCTATTGTATCATTATTTATTACGAGTATAACATGAGGGAGAATCCATTGACACAATTTTCTAATGAATTGTTGGTTAATATTTTGTTAGTATATTCCTCTTGTAACGTTTTTCATTCTCATCTAAAATAGTGCATTCTAAGATACCAAACCTCACAATCCACCAATTTTAATTTCACCTGTTAACTTTAAAAGCTGATTTTTAAAGTGGTAAATGTTGGTGTTATACGTCTTGGATAGTGCTCGTTTTTTTTAAAAATGTAGAAGAGTGTAATAGCTATAAACTTGTTGTTGTGTGATATGGGTGCTGAAATTGTGAGATAGTTTACAAGTTAACGATCTTTTCTCTTAATTTATAATGATAATTAAAAAGCAAAACATTTTGTTTCTTCTTACTTGTAGTGGTCGCGATTTCTTCTTATTCGGCAGGAGAGGCCGTAAAGTATTTGATCCAATCGGCAAACCAGGTCATTATCTGTGGTAATAATATGATTAAAGAGGACTTACATGAAGTAGAATTTCATCATAGTATGTGTGTTTATGATCTTTAACTAATGTCTGTCTTTTTGCATGTAAGATAATGGGGTGTGTTAGACAATATCTATTAGAGTCCCAAAACATTTCCTATGAGTTCTTAATGTGACACTGGTTATATGTTGGTACTTAGAAGGATATGTTTATTTGCATGAATATCCTGGTCTATTTACTATAATTCATACCCACTTTTCACGACTAAGTTAGCCCTTTTGGTATGATATGAAGAATATGCATGTTATTGCTCATCAAATAACAGCTAGTAAATAACGTCTAAGTTTACTACTTCTTAATTCCGGTTCTTGTCCCTTACTTTGATCTGAGCTTGCACTATATCTATCACTACCTGCTGTCCTTTAATCTGGACCAAATAGAGGAAATGTTCAAGGAGCTAAACCCCCTTAAGGAAAAACATGTTGCAAAAGCTTGGTTGGACCTCTCATGCATGGAAATTTGACTTTTCACAATAGTCTTTCAGTTTTCTTTTGTATTGCATGCACCTTTGTATTGATTCTCATGGGGCGGCATATATTTAGACAACATCGAGGTAAAATGTTGTATCATACCATTAAGTCAGTATCTGGTTCAAAATAAAGCCAGGAAGCTGGCTGCTCATGGTAGAAGTCTCTTGCTCGACTGATTTGCAGTATAGCCAGACAAGAAACGATAAGAAAGAAATAAATTTTGGGCGTAGAGATTCAGAGGCACAAACATGATATTTCAATTAAGAATCAGCACAGGATGAATGAAAAACTATGACTTTTTTTTTTTGATCTATAAATAAATAAAAACTATGAGTTAACTACATTCAGCTCAGTGTACAGTGTGTCCAAATGGCATAATACATGTGATAAAGATCACTTTGTTGGTCTGTAAACATAGACTTCAATTAACACCCAGTGAAAAGATAGTGTGTCCAAATGGCGTAATACATGTGATAAAGATCATTCTGTTGATCCGAAATCATTTTCTGTCGATACCTGGCTAGACTTCAACCAGGAACCAAACAAATCATAAAGCAACCAACACTGAACTGTACCTGTACCCAAGTATTTCCACCCATGGACTTCTAAGGGAACATCTGCAGAAACCAATAAGGGCTCGTCTGCTGAGCAATTTTGAACTTCAACTTCGAATTGTTGCCTATGAATTTGAGCCATGTTACTATGAATGTTTATGCGTGTATATAAGAAAACAATATACGACTGCCATTAATTCATGGATGAGTCGACAGAGGTTATGGGATACTCATTTTTTTCCCCTATACTAGTCTACCTACGTGTGCATGCTTTTGGGAGAAAAGTCCAACTCAATTTCTCAATTGGACTGTCGTTGAAATCTTGCTAGTCCACATCATCAACGTGGAAGACAAGTGGTGTGCGTCCACGTGCATTCCCAGCCTTTATAGGATTTTAACTACAAAACAGTCCACAATGTCAGAATTCTGTGTGGTTGATGTCAATGGCATAACCTGGAACGTAGGGATCAATTTTGAAGCCTTTGTGATGCCGAAATACCTGAACTCGCTGTAGTCGTCGCCTTACTGGACCTTGTTTTTTCAAACCCTTTGAACGATAACACTTTGGTGGGGACAGGAACGAAGTCAGGGGATTTTAGTGTGAATCTCCAGCTCGAGTATGAAGCTGGGATTGTGGATTTCTCATATGGTCTCCACTCCAGCTTGCTAAGTATGCACTTTTTTCTTATGGCAAAGGCTCCCACGTTAGATAACCTGCAAAAAAGAGGTGCAACTAATGTGTGTAAATTCTATATTACAACTCTATTGAAACCTCTAATCATATCTTTATCGAGTGTCCTTTGGCACTGGAAACATGGGATTACTTTATGGTCTGTGCAGGTAAACCTTGTACTCTTCATGGACTGCTTAAGGATTTAATTTAAAATGGGAGTTTCCAAGAGATATGGAAGCGCATTTTAACCAGCATGTTGTTGGTTCTATGCACTGAACGAAATGCAAGAACATTCATAAACAAAATAAAACTGCTTCCTGCACTCATCACTTCAATTAAGCTCCAATCCTCTATTACTGGGATTCAAATGAAGCCTTTCTTTGCAGGTTTCAAAAAAGACGATGTGATAGTGAATTGGAAAGAAAGAATTTTTCAGCCTGCTTGATTATCCCAGCGTCATTAGGGGCGATCCTAAAAGAATTAGAGACAACTAATAAGACAAAATAGGGTCACCCAAACCTAAATTCAAGCCATCCCTCCCATAATCGGTAGTTTAAACTACAATCGGTTGTTAATTTGGTCTGCCTCGTTTTTTTCCTACGAACCCTGTAATCGGTAGTTAATTCTGTAATCGGTAATGTTGGTGTATACAATCGATAGCTAAGCTTATAATCGTTAGACTACGTGTACACAATCGGTGGTTAAAATCATAATCGGTAGTGTTGGTGGTCAACGGGTGTAATATGAAGTTGCCTCAAAATCGAAATTGGAAGAAAACACAGGTTTTTAAATTTGGGAACTTAAATAATCGGTAGATTAGGAGTTAACTTTTCTCCCGATTATGAAGTTGCCCCCAAAATGAAATTTGAAAAAATCTCAAGTTTTTGGAATTTGGGAACTAATATAATCGGTAGGCTATGAAGGTCATCAAAACTACCGTTGAACCCCACGTTAATTTGTAGTCAATAGAAAAAGTTGTGTCCGATTGTAAGTTTTGTTTTTTGTACAGAAGAACTGTGAAATGAAACCACCATAATCGGTAGTAAACTATCATAGTTTTATTTCTGATTGTGGACCTGTTTGACAAATATTTGGAAAAATCACTAGAATCGGTAGTTAAGGTCGATAATGTTACTACAGATTCTGCACATATCTTGTCAATTTTTGAAAATTTACCAGAATCGGTAGATAAGATTGATATTTATCCTCCGATTATTGACAAAAATTCAGCAATTTCAGATAATCAATCACAAACAAAACTCAAAATACCTTCATAATCCATAAACTTAAAAACATATAATCCAAAACAAGTATTTAAAACACTGATAGACGCATTTATGTGTCTATTTTCATCTCTTATGTGTATTTTGTTAGTACCCATTTTTGCTTATTGTGGTGTTTTTATGTTTGTTTAGGTGTTTTTGGAGAAATACCCTTGTGTAGAAAGAGTTGCTCAATAAGTGATGTTTTACACCCCGGAGAAAAGTACTAAAGGCACCCCAAAAATATCCCGGAGGCGCCCCAGAATGTACCGGAAACGCCCCAGAAATGTCCCGGAGGAACCCAGAAGAATTACTATTTCAACCCAAATTACTATTCGCACCCCAGCTATGGTTAAGGGGCACCTTCTTCTCAAATTCAAAAAAAATTCAAAAACGGAAATTGGCGGGAAACGAAGAACAGTTCAGGAGAAGTTTCAATTGAAGAAATGAAGGTGTTGTGGGTCGATTAAATGGCTGAAAATTTTTAGAAAATTGGGATATGACATGATAAATCTATTATGGGTGACAGGATCGGTCAATTTTGGCTGGAATTCTCGGTTTAATTCGCACACCCAAAACAGAGCAACACGCACTGTTAACGAGCCAAATTGAAGTTCTGGTTTGCATGAAGGAGTTCTACTGGTGTTGGAAGAGTTCTGAGGCGTGTATAATCTGAATAGGAGCGTTCAGGAAGCAAGTTGACGTGAGAATTTTCTAAAAATGGCAATTATCCTCTATTTTTGGGCAGCGACAATAATAGGATTAATGGAGGATTATACGGCATCAATGGTCGGATTTTTGGCCCCAAACCACTATAAATATACGGACAAATTGTTTAGAAGAGGTTGTAGAGTCTTGGGAGGAGTTTAGGAGGTCGAAATAATCACGAGAAGAGTTGACAGGAGAAGGGAGTTTTGCTGCTGCCCGTGAAGAACAAAAAAACGGCGACGGTTTCTTCAACAGTTTGCAACAGTTTTAACTGTTTTGCAACGTATATTGTCACTGTAATAGTTTCTTTATCCTAGTTTGCAACTATATTGTCATTGTAACAGTTTCTTCATTCTCATCTGCAACATTTATCTTCGGATTTGTAACGAATATCTTCTTCTTAACAGTTGAGAGTTGAAACAGACTGTCTGTTACGCTTTCCCGCTGTTGCAGATTTCCTGTTTCATTATTTTCTCTTCTTGTAAAGCACCCTTTGAGCGTTAATACAATATTTTGAGTGTTTTTACAACATGAAGAGAGGCTAAATTCTTGGTGATTGAGGCAATGAAGGATCTATTCACTCATGTTTGATTGGTAATATTTTTTTTATAATTACTATAATTATTTATTTTATTTAATTCACTTGGATAAATATATCTAAAAAAAGGATAAAATGGTTTTCTTAATTATTTGTGAATCAGTTTGATGTTTTATGCTTAGAATATATTCTTTGATAAATCATGCTTAAGGATTACAACTTAATATTTGGATACCTTTTAAATTAAAAAGTGATTTAATAAGAAAAAGAGCTTAACAATAATTTCTGAAATATTATTTATAACCAATCAACTTGAAGTAATAGTGAATCCTGAGCCTTAATCCTTCTAAAATCTTGACATTACTTTCAAAAATTAATTTCCTTTATTTATTTATTTAAATCTAGAAAAAAGTTACCTTCACAAGTTCGAAAAGAACCCCTTTTACCACTATTACAAAATAACATTTGAGTTACATAAAACACCATAATCCAAAATAAAGTGTTAAAACAACATAATCCATAACATCGCACAACACATTAAGGACTAGTTTTCTTCTGAGCGTTCTTAGCTAAAGTTTTAGAACGCATAGCACAACCCAGACGACCAGCATTATTACCTGCATCACCTTCATCTCCCTCAATATTTCCTTCGTCAAGAGAGCTTGAAGAAGCCTGAGATCTTTTGTTCGTCTTTGATGTTTTCTTCTTGGGGGTGGTTCTTCGCCACTTTCTCCACAAACTCCGTTGCATACTCTGCATTATCAACATTATCAATAATCTCTATGTGATTTTTTATCTTCTCAATTGGCACAGGCACTCCAGCCGTTATGCAGTCAGTTCTCCATTTGGACAAAGTCTTGAACCTATTCAGCTGTTTTTTTTTACATAACATCAAATAGAGTTTACCTAAAAAAATTGAGTCTTAATAAAGGGAAAAGATATAATAATACGCACCAATCGATCATAACCTGGTCGTTCTTGTATGATGA